>NC_056749.1:432343974-432418974 GCF_019279795.1 Protopterus annectens
GAAATGGGAAACACCAGCGACGCCTGTATTATGTAGTGGTGTTGTTCTATGTGATCTCAAGACTCCCTCAGACAGATGTGTCATTCATACACGCAAATAGTTGTACATTGGCCGTATACATCACTCTGTGCATATAATGTACATTAACACAACAGTATCTGTCCAATCATTATGTGTGAACAGTACTCTTACAAGGTGCTGTGTGCAACATCATCATCATGATAAAGGTAAATGGGGTAACCATAGAGGGACTGGTAGTGTTGTGTGTACAATGGGGCCATCCTCATCACGTGTACCTGGACCTTTTAGGAGTGATGTGCATACCAGGATCGTGCGCCTGAGGGACAGGGGTGAGGATAACAGAAGTATGTTGTGATGTATATTACAAGGGTTACATGTGTTTGTGAAATGGACAGCTATGTATAGGGCAGATGTTGTCCTAGGAGCCGATTGGCCTTATGTTTCTGTAGGTGAGGGTTGGATGTAGGGGAAGGAGTGTAGGTATGGCCGTGGAGGATAGGTAGGGTAGGATCACAGACAAGACAGCATACAGGGTTGGTATATGACACATGGTGGGATACACCCCGGATGGGGATGGGTGTTCGGCATTCATAAGCCCATGAGAACAGTGGGACGGAGGTCCCCAACCATGGGCAGCCACCACTGCACCTAAAACAGCTGCAAAGAAGGCAGTGCTGGGGGCTGTCCAGGAGGGGCAGCATCACCCTGTAAATGTGACAGTCTGCCCTTGAGCTAGCGTGTCCGGCTTCGGAACCCCTTAGTGAGCCCCCAGCGCAACACGTCCAGGACCGCACGATAGCAGACATGTACCATGCTCCATCCTCAGTGGTGGTACCACCAGAAGGTGGTGCAGAGCCAACAAAGGTTGATGTCCAAGGCTGGGCCCCAAATGTGCTAGTGCTCGGTGCCATGGTCAGCTGAAGTGGGACAAGAGGTTCTGCCGGGACATCCCAACCCATTCAGCCTTTGGTGTTGCAGTTTAAACCCACATATGGCTTAGTGATATACAACAGCATACAGGATTACCTACAACAGTATGCATAGATATCACCATCAACCCAACACAACAGATGGTATACATTTGCAGATGGAGCACAACACATGCATATATACTGCATGCCATCTGTACAATGTGTAGTAGATGTGTGACTGCAGCTATGAACAGTTGCCCATTATTAGCTTGTCACTGGAAACCCCAGACAGTGTCTGTCATACCACTGTTTCATGTGACAAATGTCCAGTCAGGGATGTGATGGCAGTAACACATCCTTATCATCATGTACTGTCTGCAATCCTCACACTATGCTCCTGCTGTGCACAGATGTGTGTTCAGTGTGTGACACAGGAAACAAATGGTTGCACACACTGACCAGTTCACAGATGGCCCTACAGATGGGGGTCCCTCATGAACAGACTACTGTCATGTCTGTATTAAAACATGCAGAATAGCCATTACCATACACATGTTAAACAGGCAGTAGTCTCAATGCAGCATAGCTACACTTACATGCTGTAGTCATGTGTGGCACATCACCATTCTGTCTTTAGGCTATTTCCCACTTTGTATAATGTTTGAGGTAATCCAGATATCATCTGTGATGCCGTGTCAGAACACCACATCCAGGTACCACTCACAGCGACTGTCATGGCCAAATACCAACATGTTTTCCCTAGATAGTGTACTGTGTTTATCATGCCAATGGCTATGGGAACACCATCACAGCTGTTCCACATGCAATCAGCTAGAGGAGGACTGCAATAGATGCAGAGGCCATCACCTGATCATGTCCATCACTTACAATACACATGCTGCTGCTGTGCAGGTGTACACCTTCACATCCACCAGAGACTGTGTGGGTGGGACAGGCAAAGTACGCCAGAGAAGGGCTTGGAGACTTAACCCTAAGCATTGTCTGCCACATGCCTAACAGTACAGGGGTCAAACCCCTGACTGACTAGACATTATTATTACATGTGCATGATGTAACTACATGTGCCACAAAGGCGACATGTTGCTGTGCTGTAAGAACATATATGTGTGTAGGTGAGTGACATCTGCAACAGAGACACAGGAGACATACATTAGGTGTGGCGCACATGGCTGTCCACGTGAACGGATGCCATTGTCACCACAACCACACTCTCTAATGGACACGCATTGACACTCTTTGCCAGGGCCACAAATATACAACCTAACTACTTAGTTTGCCACAGTGCAGTAATACACAGGACTGCATGCACCACAGGGGATATCTGGAGGTTCTATGGGCTGGGGCATGTGAAAGTGTTTGACATCTGTTGATTTGCCAACGAGGGTTATACTGGGAGTGATTGTGGTTGGTAGCATCATAACCCACGTGCAGACACAAGGTGCCAGGACTGACATGCATGTATGCATTGCTTCATGGGTGTGTAGTGTTTGGCTGTGCAAGTTGGCTGCACAAGGCTGGGTGAGGGGTAATCCTTGGCATCGAGTCACCCGACAATGGTGTGCAGTGCAGGGGTGTAGTGTCTGCAATGTCCCACATAGAAGATGGGTACTGCATGATCTGCCCTCATATCCTGGTTACCAATGTGTATGGCCATAGCTTTGCAATGCATGCCATGTCTGTGTTTGATAGTCCTTCACATGGACATTGCCTGGGATGTTAATGTCCCACAATACTGTACAGTGACATGTACAGGTGTACCTGGTTTGGCAGGCACATGTTGTGTACACAGACTGTTATCCCCCGATATGCCAGTACTTGCCTGGTGTGGCGAAACCTGCTTATAGTGAGCAGGTCGACCCTGCTCCTGCATTGATGGTATGATACAGGTATTCCCTGTTGTCAGTGGCATTGGTCCATACAGGGCACATGTGTACAGCATTGTATGGCCTCTGTGGATCACATTTGATGGCACCACATATGTTGTAGGCATCC
This sequence comes from Protopterus annectens, assembly GCF_019279795.1. Taxonomy (NCBI): domain Eukaryota; kingdom Metazoa; phylum Chordata; order Ceratodontiformes; family Protopteridae; genus Protopterus; species Protopterus annectens. The sequence goes on from NC_056749.1 coordinate 432,346,920, forward strand.
AGTGAGGAACATAGTGAAGGCACAATTTCTGCAATTATGTGCCTATTGTACCACTGTACAGGGTGCCATGTCCTCTGCAGGCCACTGCATTTACACCATGCCTACTATCTGTCATCAATGTGCATGGTACTAGCAACATAGCGGGACATCCTAGGCAAGTGCGTTTGTGCATGGCACATGGGTGCAGGACATATACCGGGTACTAGTAGGGTTGCATACTTTGTTCACCAGGCCTTTTGTCAGATGTAGGGGTATGGCTTGCCAACACAGGCCCATGGCTGACTGACAGCTGTACTCCTCGTGAGGTGGCCAATGTGTCATAAGAAGGACACCATATAGGAAAACTACAAAATCCGCTCCCCAACATGTCCAATACTAAGACACTCACAGCCACCTCTATACAGGCTCTGACAGACAAACACACACTTGCCATGTCCTGTATAAGAACCCCTACCTACTGTATCACACTGCAGCAATACACTTTAAGGGCATGCACTACGGTGAATACTGGGTTACAGCACACCTACAGGTGTATACCTAGGTGGGTGACAACAGCAAGAATGACAAAGGTGGTCATGTGATTTGTACAGAGAGTGCATACTCTACAAAGCACTGTAATTGTCTCACGCGGGCAGACACACACACACTTGGCATGTCTGGGATTAGAACACTGACCTAACTACTTTATTACACTACAGCATTATGCAGTTACAGAACACGCTACCAACATTACTGGGTCACTGCACTCCCAGAGGTGTATTTCTAGGTGGTGACATCATCAACCTTGCCAAAGTTGGTTATAGGAATGGTATGAAGTGTGAGCAGTCTAAAAGCATTATTCAGTCCTCAAGTAGACGGGGACAAACACACACACTTGGCAAGTCTGGGATTAGAACACCGACTTAACTACTTTAACACACTACAGCATTACGCAGTTACAGAACGAGGTACCGAGATTATTGGTTCACAGCACTCCCAGAGGTGTATTTGTAGGCGGGTGACATCATCAGCCTTGCCAAAGGTGGGTATTGGAATTGTATGGAGTGTGAGCAGTCTAAAAGCATTATTCAGTCCTCAGGCAGACAGGGGCAAACACACACAAACACACTTGGCAAGTCTGGGAGTAGAACACCAACCTAACTACTTTAGCACACTACAGCATTACACAGTTATAGAACGTGCTACCCAGATTACTGGGTTACAGTACTCCCAGAGGTGTATTTCTAGGTGGGTGACATCATCAGCCTTGTCAAAGGTGGGTATAGGAATTGTATGGAGAGAGAGCAGTCTAAAAGCATTATTCAGTTCTCAAGCATATGGGGACAAACACACACACACACACACACACACACACACACACACACACACACACTTGGCAAGTCTGGGATTAGAACCCTGACCTAACTACTGTATTACACCACAGCATTATGCAGTTACAGAACGCGCTAACAACATTACTGGGTCACAGCACACCCAGAGGTGTATTTCTAGGTGGGTGACATCATCAACCTTGCCTAAGGTGGGTATAGGAATGGTATGGAGTGTGAGCAGTCTAAAAGCATTATTCAGTCCTCAGGCAGACGGGGACAAACACACACACACAAACACTTGGCAAGTCTGGGATTAGAACACTGAACTAACTACTTTATCGCACTACAGCATTACACAGTTACAGAACGCGCTGCTGAGATTACTGGGTCACAGCATTCCCAGAGGTGTATTTGTAGGTGGGTGACATCATCAGCCTTGCCAAAGGTGAGTATAGGAATTGTATGGAGTGTGAGCAGTCTAAAAGCATTATTCAGTCCTCAGGTAGATGTGGACAAACACACACTTGGCACGTATGGAATTAGAACACTGACCTAACAGTCCTCAGGCAGATGGGGACAAACACACACACACACACACACACACACACACACACACACACACACACACACACACACACACACACACACACACACACTGGGCAAGTCTTGGAGTAGAACACCAAACTAACTACTTTATCACACAACAGCATTACGCAGTTACAGAACGTGCTACCAAGATTACTGGGTCACAGTACTCCCAGTGGTATATTTGTAGGTGGGTGACATCATCAGCCTTGCCAAAGGTAGGTATATGAATGGTATGGAGTTTGAGCAGTCTAAAAGCATTATTCAGTCCTCGGGTAGATGTGGACAAACACACACTTGGCACGTCTGGAATTAGAACACTGACCTAACTACTTTATTACACTACATTATTATGCAGTTACAGAATGCACTACTGACATTACTGGGTCACAGCACTCCCAGAGGTGTATTTCTAGGAGGGTGACATCATCAGCCTTGCCAAATGTGGGTATAGGATTGGTATGGAGTGTGAGCAGTCTAAAAGCATTATTCAGTCCTCAGGCAGACGGGGACAAACACACACACACACACACACTTGGCAAGTCTGGGAGTAGAACACCAACCTAACTACTTTAGCACACTACAGCATTACACAGTTACAGAATGCGCTACCCAGATTACTGGGTTACAGTACTCCCAGAGGTGTATTTCTAGGTGGGTGACATCATCAGCCTTGCCAAAGGTGGGTATAGGAATTGTATGGAGTGTGAGCAGTCTAAAAGCATTATTCAAGTTCTCAGGCAGACTGGGACAAACACACACACACACACGGCAAGTCTGGGATTAGAAAACCGACCTAACTACTTCATCACACTGCAGCATTACGCAGTTACAGAATGCACTACCAAGATTACTGGGTCACAGCATTCCCAGAGGTGTATTTCTAGGTGGGTGACAGCCTTGCCAAAGGTGGGTATAGGAATTGTATGGAGTGTGAGCAGTCTAAAAGCATTATTCAGTCCTTAGGCAGATGGGGGAAAACACAAACACACACACTTGGCAAGTCTGGGAGTAGAACACTGACCTAACTACTTTATCATACTACAGCATTACGCAGTTACAGAATGAGCTACCGAGATTACTGGGTCACAGCACTCCCAGAGGTGTATTTGTAGGTGGGTGACATCATCAGCCTTGCCAAAGGTGGGTATAGGAATTGTATGGAGTGTGAGCAGTCTAAAAGCATTATTCAGTCCTCAGGCAGATGGAGACAAACATACACACACACCAGTGGTGGGAACAGAACACCTGCCTATCTACAGATCACTATTACAATTCTACATAGTTACGAGTCGCGCCACACAGACTACACATTTCAAGGCTGTCATTATGACCTTCTAGGAATGCGGACATCAACAGGGATGCTGCAAATTAAGATGTACATACCTGTGTGTTTAAAGTAGGAATCCATCCTGACCTGGAGTATGCCCATCTGTGGAATAGATGACTACTATCACTATAAAGGGTTACAATGGCCATGCCCATACACATAGAGGCACATAACTGGCACAAGGTGTCACTGGACATGCTCACACACTTAGGACAGGGCTGTTTGGAATGCACTATGTGTCCATCTACACAAGGTTATACTGGGCGTGCTCATACACTTAGTAGCACAGGGCTGTCTGGGATGCACTCTGATTCTAAACACGGAAGGCCACAGTGGCCATGCTATTACAGTTAGACATAAAGAACACATTATAATGGACTCTGGTGTTAGTAGTTGTCATTGTTAGCAGGAATGCTGCTCTACATATATCTGACACCGGTCTTATACACAATGTCTGCTGCTGTCCATCACCTTAGATGTACCATTCTATACCAAGCACAATACTACCACTCGCAGTGATGTCTTGCTAGGAGTGGCAACTGCTTTACCAACACAATGAGCCTTGCTAGGAGTGGCAACTGCATGACCAACACAATGAGCCAATGTCCTGCTGTAATTATGGAGTTGTCCAGTGTTTGTTATTATGGGATGACATGACTAAAAGTAGACAGGCCTTTGTCACATATCACATGCATCATTCAAGGGAGTGGGGATTAAACCTAAGTTGCATTCACCCATATAGTGCCATTCCAAGGCAAATTTTCTAAACACAGGATAACACCTGGACACCTAGAGGACAACTACATTGTATGCTTATGCTAACCAGTGCTAGATATGTAGTGACCGTAATCACAGCTGCTCACTGTAGATCCAACAATGGGGAGTACTGACATCTGTGCAGTGAAGAACACCTGGCTGAAGGCTCTGTAGTGCAAAATAGCACTACCACCATATACCTCAAAACCAGACATGTGGGCCATAACACAGGTACGGACCGCTCCAGGTGGTGGTGTTCCCACATACATAGAGGCCACTCACATGTACTGATTGGTACTCCCACAAACGGCATCACAGATGAGTCAGATGCAGGACACAGTGTCAAATGTTGCATTCTAGGATGTAAACCTCAGAAACCACCATGCCTCGGACCACCAACACACATCCATACATGTGGTAGGACATATAATAGTACACCACCATATGACCCTTGACCAGTGGACTGTACCAAGCTCTACATCAACTGTGCAGAGTACCCATGTACTGACACAGTTGCATCATGTGTTATGCAATGCAATGATATCACTGTCTGTAACCAGGTCAGCTGTACACATACCAGGGGCCCTCGGTTATTTACAGCATTAGCAGATGTTTGGATATGACATACATGTACCTGCCTTGGATATGTAGATGCCACACACACACAACATATATGTAAATAGCATAGCTGTTGTTGTCCTTTGTGCAGACAGGTGGCTACAGCCATTACACACATGCACATGGAATGTAGGTCCATGGCTGCTGAATGCTAACAGTACATAAGGTGTGATATCAATGTTGACAGAGGTAATATTCCCTCTGTACTGGTCACCCATTACACCTATTATATCATACAACAGTCCGTGTGTCATGTATGTCATTACACATGTCCACCAATTGCAATGCCTACAAAATGCCCAAATGACAGGATTGTAGGACCTACACACATGTAAATGTAGTGGTGTGTGTTCAGATACCATGCGTGTGCAGTTGCTGATGTATGCAGGTGACATGTATCTTAGTACATCATGCAGTTGCAATGCAGCCTCAATATTGCCAACTGTATATGGTGATATGCTGAATGTACGGAAATATGTACCTCAGGTATGGACAGATGTGTAGAAATAACTAAGTGGTGGGACATCTTTGCAGATGGATGTTTGCTGAGGACAGCTCAGAGGTGTGTCACAAGTAGTCCTACAATAACCTGTGTAACCAGTGAAGCAATGGTTTCGTTAATTGAAGGGCAACACACACAACATAGACAGCAGTCAGGGTTACACTGAAGGTAAGTCACTTGACACCTGTAACAGTTAAAACCTCGAATGTGCATATATCAGCACTGTTGCCAAAGGAAGCGTCAGTACACTTTGTAACATGTGCAATACTGCTGTAAGTCTGTCATACATATCATGAGCTAGGCAGGTATTTGACTCACAGTACTGGCATGTGTGGTTGCGTGTGTGTCCATATATGTCATGTATGGTGGGGAATATATCTCAATTGTTACTCACTCTCCTGTACACTGTTGTAGACATCTGTACAGACTGCAATGTAGAAAGCAGGACATAGGCAGGGGCGTGTATCTCACACATGTGAGGTATCTGTATGTGCGTGACATAGGTGTATTCAAAAGTGAATGCTGCAGTGTGTGTGTGTGTGTGTGTGTGTGTGTGTGTGTATATATATGTATGGCTGTCTGGTCCCTGGAGTGAGGATGTATGTTACCATACTGAACTGATAAGACCCCTCCCCCCATCCAGGCGATGCAATCTACTATCCGGGTTGATGTCCCTGATTTTAGGCCATACTGACTACCTGTACATGTGTATTCTCTGTGGCACGTCATATAGGTACACATTACTGTAATAATGATTTGCACATAGGCAGGGGTCCTCACCTCAACAGTAGAAACTGTGTGTGAGTGTGTGTTACTGTGTTAATGAATCCGTGAGTGTGTGGGTGTGTTACTGTGTCACTGAATACATGTGTGTCAATACCTGAGTGTGTGGGTGCAGTTGTGTATTGGCATCCTGTCATGGAAATGTGTATTACTGCTTCCCAATGAGACATCACATTTCCCACTGGCCTCTACCCTTGTCATCAGCTAGACCACTCTCTCTTACCTCACCACTCCATGTAACTGTACCTGTGATGTCACCCAGTATGGACGTCACACCTGTAGCCACAGTAGCTTAATATACAGCTATCATGCTCTTGGATCAGTAGATGTGTTTGGAATGTGAGACATTCTAACTGTGATGTGGAAGCTACAAGGTGCATGCTGGTATATTCATACATACCTGTGAGTAGTCCACATTTACATATGGGACACTAACTGCAAACAGTGACATCCACCAGCATGTGCAATTAGACCTGAAGGAGCAAAGCAGAACATAATTTCCAACATGCAGTTACTGTTGTTACACAAGACACATACTGTTAACAGTATGAAATGAATTGTACACCTGTACTACATGGTATGTCTGCTGCCTGTCAACACTACACAACAACTGTAATTTACACTTATCTTCCTAGTCTGTTCACCCTGTGCATCAGACCATATGAGCATGTCCCTGCACCGATGGTGTGGATGACAGGGATGCTGCACAGGCATCATCATATGCACAGAGTGATAATGTTTGCCAGAGGCCTAGGCTGCATCATTGGATGACATCATGTATGTGAGTTAGGGACTTTGATCTAATTGGGTGTGCGGATGTTATGCAAGTGTGTGTTGCAGTGCCCTACGTATGTTTCCGGTGTGTGCGTGTATGTATGCACATGGTTCTGGCATGTGTCTGGCCTACACAGGGGTATTATTGACAGCTGTGGACTGTACCGGCCAGGTTTTACAGTTCATGGTGTCCGGCCAAGGCCACGTGACCTGTGCCTGCCAGGGGTTGCACGGGCACTACCAGGCAGAGGTGCAGATTGGGTACTGTCTGATGACACATGTCCACTGGAACCATGTCCCTTTTGGGACCATCCAGGGCCACGTGCACGTGGCCTACTGTGTCGTGGTGTGGACAGCACAGCACCAGCTGCACTGCTGCTGCTACCGCCACTATGGGAGCAGACATGTGATGTAGACCTGAAACAGGTGATGTAGCAGGCCTACGTCCACATGCCCGATGCCTCACTCCTACCAGATGTTCCAACACAGACAGCTCATGCTCGCGGATTGTCATGTCACAGTCAAGGACTCCAACCATGTCACCCAATCATCTAGCCAAAGCTTCAGCAATCTGCTGTTGAGCATTTACCATTGCCTGGATGTTGTTGTTTAAAGAATGGACAGCAGCCCTCTGAAGCCTCTGATCTTCTCTATTGTGCCGTTCAACACATGCCTGTGCCTCCATTACAGCCAGAAACATGCGTCTGGTGACACCAGCTGCTGTGCTCTGTCTTGCAGGGGCATGTTGGCTAGAGGTCGTCCAATGAGCAGCACTGGCCACATACCTGTGTGAGGCATCACCAGTCAGTTGGCTGACACCATGGTGTGCAGGCACACCTTCCATAGCCCCACACTTTCTTTTCCAAGCTACCACACGCCAACTGTCCTTCCTCTATGGCCACTGGTGAGGGGGTATGTGTAGGCATGAGATCTGTGTGCGTGGATGAGGGGGTTATAGGTAGAATGGCAGCCAATAGCATAGATTCAGCCCTGCCTGTGCCTCAATCATACATTCATCATCACTGTTAGAGTATGTGGGGATACTAACATCAGAGGAACGTGCCTACATCACCTGTTAGAGGCAGACAAGAACTGAACATTACAATCTATACAATAGACACACAGACATACAGACACACAGACACACACACACATATATATACACACAGACACACACACACAGACACACATACAGATCCACACACACTATGGCACCCAACATGCATTTGATATGGCACCCAACATGCATGTGATATGGCAGAAGGCATGCAACATTCATGTGATACGGCAGATGGCATGCAGCGCAGACAATAATAGTGGTAGTTACACATCCCTGAGTTGCACAAAACAGCATGCATGTGTCATAGCAGAAGGCATGCAACTTAGACAATCATAGTAGTAGTTAGCATACATCCCTGTGTTACATCATGTAGACCAGCACAGGTTAACAGTACACCTGCTTGATGTGTGGCATATGACCTTGACAATCACATGTAGTATGTCATGTGATCTGCTGATGTGTGCAATGACATGCATACATGTTTAACACAATGGTGTCCTGTCAAATATACAGTGGGGTAATGGTGTGCCAATGCAGTGTTGTCTGACCGCCCTACAGATGTATTGCACATTTAGCTGATGTGCACGGTCATTGCAGGGAATCATGAGGCATCTCTATTGCTATACAGTGTGAGTTACAGACACAGTTCATAGCCATGACTGTGTTCAGATATAATACATATATACTGTGGAATGTGACCCACGTCACTGAGGTGTATACACACTAAACCATGATGTGGAATGTGTGACACAGGTCACTGAAGGGTATATGGATGACACCCCTGCACATCTGCAACCATATTGCTGCTGCCTGGCAACTATGGCCAGACATGGCAAACATGTCCCACATGACATCTGTGTACCACACACACACTCACACACACACACACACACACACACACACACACACACACACACACGAGGAGCAAGGATGACATTGATTTCCTGCACCAGCAAGGGGAATGTACATTATCTGTGGGCTGTGGATACTGTACAGGTGACTGCTGTCATGTCGTGACACACTCAAGATGTTCAACACATCTTATGTGGTGGATTGATGAAACGCCTACACAAGATATGCACAGGCCTGTAGGATGTCTAGTGTTCCACATCTGCAATATAACCATTACACAAAGGCCATAGTTGAACCATGTGGAGCCAATGTACGACAGGGTGTACACACAAGCACATCACATCTACAGTGTGTGTTGCTTCATGTCACTGGCCATCCTCCATGGCCATGTGTGTACATGTGTTGGTGAAATTATTGTGACGGGCATCTATTTCACATGTCTGTGTTGTTCCATATGACATACACCCATAGATGTCATATGCTCCACTGACAACAGGGTTATGCAGACAAAGGGTGGTATGTGGGATATGTTTTTCAGGATAGTTAGGCAGTGTTGCAGCCAGGCCACTAGATGTCATGGACATGTCAAAATAGCACATCACATTGTGTGGTATTCATAGCAGGGCTATGATCCACACCAGTGAATCCTGTGAGCTGGCCATACTCCAGCTCACTGCATAGTACTGTTTGTATTCCTCACATGTGTAGTTCTGATCTGTAGTACATGTCCCTACAGTGAACAGCACCTCCACCATTGTATGCACAGTTGTCCACACATCTGGTAATGACAGTTTGTGAAATTTCATGTCAGTGTTTCACATAGTTTGCAAGTATTGCACATGGGTAGCCATTGTGATGCATTGCAGGTCCGACCTGTATATTGTGAGAGATCCATACATTATGTGTACATGTGGTAAATGGCCACATGGCAGATTGATCTGTGCATTAAGATGCCTGATAAATAATAACAGTCACACCTTCAATGGGCTGCTGTCACAGTGGAATGCCAGAAGTACCTAAATAGGAGTAACACAGTAGTATGAGCATTATGCACGCCTGTATGATAGCTACAGGGTGCAATGTGCATGTTAACACATACACCAGTACAATAAACTATACTATGGTGTATGCACATGTGTACATACACAGAGTAGCATACTATGGTATGCGGCATGTATGTATACATGCCTTGCATATGATGTTACATTACATATTGTACAGTGACACATGTAACTATATGGAATATAGTTATTATAGGTGCAGTAGTGACTTACCAGGCAACTCCAGGCTCAGTGGATGAGAGACACTCACCTCCACAATATCAGCTAAGGCTTGTGGATGTTGTTCTCCAGGTGTCCCCAGGTTGGCCAGTAGCTCCTTGGTACGTGTGTGTGGGGGCTGGGTTGGTGGCCCACCACCTGTTGCACCTTGTTCCCTGGCAATTGCATTTGCACACTCTTTCTCCCATCTAATGAGGTCTGTACAGTGTCTGTGCACCTGCTGGTATGTGTGGTTGTGCCCACCCACATCATTAACCCTCCTGCGAAGTTCCATCCACAGGGCATCCTGCTGCTGTGCATTCTGTGGCACATGGCTGAACAGGATATCATGATTGTCATGTAGGTATGGGATGAGGGCCTCATCCTCCAAGTGGGTATAAGGGGGTAGCCTTGCATGTGGCATACCTGGAAGGCATAATGATGGAGACAGGTAACAGTAACTCACAGAGACATACAGAGCTACAGCTGAACATGCATGTGTATCGCATTTATTATGATTAAATAGTTGTCTTTGCAAATCTACATGGCACTGACACCACTGACATGTTTGTGTCGCACACATGTGACACTCAATGGTGATTGGATATTATCACCATATATGTGTGTGTGTGTGTCACCTGATTACATTGCTCATATTCCATGTGGATGCAGTCTTGATGTGGGCATGTCTGTTTGCCTGTACTGGCATTCCTACCTATCAGCACATGGCTGGATGTGTCCACATTAATGCAGTCAACTTTGATGCTGTGTATATCTCACATATAAATACTTACACTGCCTTAACAGACATGACCTGTGACCCTGAAGACTTGCTCACAAAAGGTTTTACATGTATGTGTTTTGCCATATGCATCTACACGGCACTGTACAGCAATTCAGCATCCTGCCATGTATCACCTGTGTTGCACATGTGATACACATGGGACACTGGCTAGCCAGATGGTATTTGCAGGGATGGATATCAACTATAGCATGTACACTCAAAGTCAACTAGTAGGCTATATGCTCTGGGCCATGTATGAATCCAGGATGAAAGGTTACCTAGCTGTAGCTGACAGGCGGGTCTCTAGGGCCAGGTGCAGCAGTGCCACATAACTGATCCACAGGGTTAATGATACATTTAACATGTGGTCATCACACTATGTCTGAGAGGGGGGGTGATGTGCAGCTTTACTGGTCAGGAATGCATAGTATGGCAGGACTATGTAAAGTGTATGGGACAAGGATCTGTCCAGCATGTGGTGATCCTAGCACTAGGAAGGTGGATGTCCATGAAGTATGTGTTTGAGATCAGGATGTGTACATGTAGCATGTCCAACATCACTGGGTTGGAAATGGATTTATTCAGGGTAGGCATCATGCTACATAGTGGAGATGGGGAATGGGAAGGCTGGTGTAGGCCATCTGAACATGGCCAATACCTCTTAAAGGAAATATGTGATCTGATATGGGTCACTTGAGTGTTATGTATGGCTGGACAATGATCTCTATATTCATGGATGGCACCCTGTCATGATTATGGTTTCCACATACGACTACCTGACAGGTGTGGTGATGTAGCCATCACAGGAAAGACAACTTCCCAGCTGCATCCCTTACACACCGTGTCCATTATGTTGACCACTGCCTAGGTGGTAGTTCATGGGTACAGGGTTATTAACATAGGGGTGACAATGCAATATGTAGCTCTCAGATTGTGGCCATATGTCACACACCTCACCTACAAAGCCCCTTCTGCATGTTGTCCACAACACTCTGAGTCAGCTATTAACCCTGTCTTACTGTAGCTGGCACTGGTGTGATGTGCATGTATTATTCAGACACCTTCTGTAGTGTTGGTTCTGCCAGCAGCCCTTTTGCAAAACACTCCTGTGACATAGGAATGTACATCTAGTATACTGAGTGTAGGTGGAACACAGTATGGGTGATGATGTCCTATGACCTGGCACTGATATGCAGTGTGAAATCAACCTTACTGTCATCTACATCTGTACTGCTGACATCAAATAATTTGATCAAGGTTCATGGCCTTTCAGACCAGACTCAGCAGGGTGGTAGTGCAGTACTTCCCATTATCAGTGGTGTCTCCCCCTTTGTGGGTTGTGATACCTGTTGGTGTGAACCATTCAATGTGTACATAGCCTGACATGAAGCTATGTTTTACATGATGTGTATGTGGAGAGCAACTTGTTTTGCCATATGTGTATGATACAACCTGGGATGTGGACAGGTCCCATGCAGCCTGAGTGCAGCTTGTACCTGCATAGTTGTGGTTACAGGTGCTCTGTAGTGTACATGGATATATGATTGTGTACCTGTTGGGGGGGGGGTAGTGTGTTTGTTATCCAAGTCCCTATCTGGATTGCATATTCATGCTTAGCATTTATTCAGAACTTGTAAGCACTACTATAGCACTCAATCTTCCTCATTACCTAGAGGTAAACAGTTTTTGTACATACTTTTCTCACTTGCTTAGAGTAAAATAGCTCTTGTACTCACTTTCCTCACTTATCTAGGGGAAAATAGTTTTATATTCAGGCATGTCCAAGGGTCAGCTCCCAGTGTTCTCTCCTGTCTATCTGATGAATCTGGACATCTTGAGACAATGTAGACATTGCCTCATGTACAAAGACAACCCTCTCCACCTACCACCCAACATTACAACCTGTGAGAGATGCACTTATCTAGCCAAACTGGAGGTAAAGCTCTCTCCAACCAAGACTGACCCTGACAGTCATGTGGAGAAGGTAAACATTCGCACCACACCACACTCATCACATAGTTTCACTGAATCTACACCACCATAATCCACACATAGTAACAAAAAAACATTCACAGAGGCTCTCAGTAATAATCTGTCTAAGCAACAGAGATCTCCAAAGCAGAAATGCAAGCAGCCTCCATCCTCCAACACAACCCCAATGGCACATAGCCCACAGAGTCAGTGTGCCACTCAGCCACAGCCAATAAGGCAAATCAACGTACCCAACACACTAGTCATAGGTGACTCTATAGTCAGGCACACTGATGTCCCACTCACCAGGCTAAACAAGGAGAAGGTTGCTGTCAGCTGCCTGTTGGGTAACAGGATCTGCCACATAACCAACGCACTCAGGTCACTCCACAACAAGTGCAAATATGACTCTGTCATTGTCCATGTTGGTGTGAATGACCTGAGGTGTACCTCCCTGGACTACATGAAAAGAGACCTGGAAGAGCTCTCTGAACTTGTAGGCCAGGCAGGTATGACCCTACCCTGAGTAGCATTCTGCTATCACCCAGAATGATACCGCAGTACGAGGACAAAATGATTGACTTCAACAATTGGCTAAGCTTCTGTTGTCATTCTAAGGGGATCCAGTATTTGTCTGCTTGGGATGACATGGTCGATAGACCATGATGCTTTGCCACAGATGGCCTGCACCTGTCACCCCTGGGATTCCGGATACTGTCTATGGCTCTTGGTGCCCCTGTAGTGCCTTCTTTAGGCAAGGTTCAAATAACATATTCACCACCATAACAGGAACAGGCAAGCACAAACTGAGGGTAATGCTACTCAATGCTGGAAGTCTAAATCTCAAAATGCACTCACTCAAGGCACTCCTTCTAATGGAGAACATCGACATCTGTGCAGTGACTGAGACCTGGTTCAAGGCTCCAGAGAGCACCCCTGCACTACCAGGCTAGAACTAATAGCACACTTTTCGGCCATGTAACCTGGACCAGAACAACCAAGGTGGTGGTGTGTCCATATTCATTAAGGATATCCACCCCTCCAGGTTGGTTGCTTAGCACAATGCATCCGAGGTTATCCAAGTGCAACTACCTATGGGCTAAACTGCAATCCAAATCGTAGCTTGCTACAGATCCCCCACCATGCCCCAAGATTCCCACTCCTCTTTTCTTGATGTACTGGAAATTATTAGGGTTCAACCAAACACCCTACTAATGGGTGACTTCACCTACCCCACCATTAACTGGGAGAACTACTCGTGTACCAACTCATTAGCTCAACGCTTTCTGGAATTCATAAACACCAATGCCCTGGATAAACTTATCCACACACCCACTAGGGGCAACAATATCCTAGACCTAGGTATTACCAACATGAGTGACCGGTGTTCCACACCTGAAGTCAACTCCTCGTTGGTCTGATCCGGCCATAAGCTAAACACCCTTGATATCCACATCCCGCTCCCATCCCCATTAAGGGAACCACAGTATAATATGTCTACAAAGCCAACTTCATGCTTCTTAAGACAGACGTGGTGAACTTCATGACACCCATGCAGATGGACAATACATTTACAACTGCTGTATCCTACACAAATGCACTCTATAAGCACTTACACGAGTGCATGGATCGTGCTATCCCAAACAGAACCAAGATGCTATACTCCTAATTAAGGAAGCCAGTCTGGTGGTCCCCTACCATAAACAAACTGTACAACAGAAGGAAGACACTGTTGCAAAAGAGAGTACAATCCCATGCATGGAAGAGCTCCCTGGTCAGTCTCAGTAAGAAACCGAGATCCCTTATAAGACCCTCCAAAGCTAGCTACGGGAACAAAACTGCCACTAATTACAATGACAACCACAAAGCATACTATAGCTATGTCAAATATCTCAATGTCAACACCCAGATCTGCTCTGAGTTACAGCACAAAGGCACAAACATTACAGAACCAGCTGATATTGCCAACATCCTGGCAGATAGGTTCAGTGCTACCTTTCCCCCCTCTCACCCCCTAAAGGGCTCATATCTATACAGGAAGAATGCAGAGTCCCTGTAATCACAACGATGCAGGTAAACGCTGCACACTCTAAAGCCAGTATCACAGCATCCATGGGACCAGACAACATCCCAGGCTGTGTTTTACATGAACTTCAGAATGTACTGGCTCCCCACATATGCACCGTGTTCAATATGTGCATCAGGCTTTGTGCCCCCTGAATGGCACACAGCAACAGTTATCCCACTCCACAAAGGTGGCGCCACAATGGACCATGGGACCTATTGCCCTATAGGCCTTACTAGCCTGGTCTGCAAGGCTATGGAGCATATCATCATGGATCTCAGTCACAGAGATATTGGGTACCTTAAGTTTTTGAATATGTTTATTTCTAACCAATACTTTTGAATTTATGCTTTTGCTCTGACTTTATTTGTTTTACTATTTCAGGAAGTGATGTCACATGAATCCACTAATTAATATTATATAAGATCATGCAGAATTGCTTTTGCTTACTGCACTACTGATGAAAGCCTTGCCGCTGAAACCGGTCTAGTTTCAGTTCCAATAAAACTTATTTTGGATCCTCCTTGGTGCTGGCAGTTTTTCTTTTTGGGTCTACTAAGCGCACTTGCCGTGCACCCGCCTAACTTGCTAGCTCTTGAACATTACATTGCCTTTCGTTTCTTGCTGGCTGTTGGCATTTGGGGGATCTACCATTCGGGTAGCCATCTTTCGTGTCTGTTGCTGAGGAATTTTCACTCTGGACACTATTGGATTTATGGCATCTACATCACCTTTACTTTAATGTATTGGCTTTTTGTTATTTCCTTTCGGATTATCATGTTCGGCAAGGATATTGAGTGAGTACATGGGATGCAGAAACGCTATGTGCTTAATCGTTTGTATCTACACGTGGCTGCAAGTGTTTTTCTACTACTTTTGGAATCGGGCTGTGTTGTAAAGGGTCGTTGAGGCTATCGCTTTGTTTTACCATTCCACAGTTGGTCGACATCGTATCGGGGATGCAGTTTGGCTATATTAATGAACATTAGATTACACAAGTGTGGTCTTGCTATTCGTACATTTTTTGTTTTGGTTATACATTTATTAGGCGTATTTGTGTGGCGCTTCGATTAGGAATACTGCGATCACTTGGATAAAGGGCATATGTGAATTTTCTATGGACTCCCATGCATCCTTTGGTCACGCCAGGACTTCAAAGATCGATTGGGCTTTCTGGTTCATTCTTTTGGAATAATTCTTAAATGGACCTAACCAACATCATTTTTTCAGGTACTGTTCATAACATCCATATTTTGGAATATATTTTTTCATCATTGGTGTCCGTTGGACTATAATGAGTACTTGACTTATGACATTTATTTAACTGTTTGGATGGTGTGGGCCTAGTCGTTCATTTTTCCTTTGAATACTCGATTTGAGAGAACTGTTGGAGTACAATATAACAGTGACATTTTTTTCAAGGACATTTTTTGTACATGCTCTTATATTTTTGTACATATGCATACTTTATCTCATATATGATTGTGATTAATAAGCCACAGCAAAAAATACCAGGCTGTATTTGATTCTAACATTTAACACTGTTGCTCATATCTATCTGCAGTTTATCATTACATGTTTTTTGCAGACCACGTTTATACGCACTAGCTTTTTAGCTTTTGTGTTGGTCAAATGTTTTTTTAAACTTTATTTGTTGATCATGGACATAGCTTGTGGTCATTAATATAACTTTGGATATTGTTATCCTTATATTTCATGGGATATTTATATGGGACATTCTCAATCTTTTATTAACATTTGTTCAGATTAATAGGTTTCTACTGGTTTTATGTCCTACTTGCATTTTGACCAGTTTGGTTACATATATTTGAGGGATTATATATTGTTACACTATTGTTTAACTTGACTCTTTTTGTCAATATTGGCTGGGGTGAAGGGTTAGTTATTCTGAGTTAAACAGTGCTTAAAATAGTCACTTGTATATATATACTTTTGTTGACTATAGGATCTGATGACTGTATTGAACAATTATTGATCCCTCTTAACCTCTTATAATTATTAATGCCTAATTATGTTTTTTCTATGTGAAATAAGTGTGTTTGCTACAACTTAACACAATATTGGTACATTCCACCTTTACATGTTGTGAGTTCTACTCAATATATGCTACACAGAATTTCTAACATATATGGGAGGTTTTATGTATGTTCAATAACAACTCCTTTTGATGTTAGACACATAATATCATCCCAAGCCTATACACTTTTTGCATCATATAAATATATATGATACAACCTGCATGGTTTATTACAGGACCTTGGAAACTGACATCATTTGATATCTATATAATGGGGCTAGTATGCTATCAGATTTAGCCCTTTTGAATAACAGTATGTTTTTCATCATTTCAGATATTGCATTCATATAACAAGAGGGGCTCCTGGTAATTTAGTCTGAATAGGATTTTTGCCAACTCACCAGAGTCACTTATCTCTTATGCATAGAGATATATTTGCAATATATTCTGACCTCAACTCCTTTGTGATTCAAATTGTCTATTTCTTTTGGAATATATCTATTATTTGCTAATTCAACCCTTAGTATTTCTGTTACAAGTCCACTTCACATTTTTCTTCCGGTTTGTTGCAACTTATTGTCATGGATCTTAATAAATTGCTTTCTGGTTTATGCTCCGATAAGGATGACCTGAAAATTTTTGGTATTGGTACTGAACATACGGAATTGGTTGACTTGGAAACCATAGATCCAGTTGACGGTTGCGAAAACTTATTCTTTAAATTAGGCAAACAAATTAAGATGCTCAGAACAAACATTTGGCACAATAAATTGTTTAAAGCCTACCAAGCACAGAACATATCCCCTAGAGGATTGAGATGTAAAATCCAACCACTAGTGGGCACACCGGATGAAACTCTATTGAAAGATTGGCAACAAGCACAACAGGAGGCTGCCGTGACCAGAGTTAATATTTTGGCTTCTTTTTATGAGAGAACAATACAGAGTAATATTATTGAAGTGGAAAAAACATGTAACAGTCTTAAACACTTTTGAACAAGACACTAGTTTTCAGGGTTGTCTTAGCAAGTTATCTAAAGAAATCTCAATTTTGGAAAATAACCTTAAGAACAAGAAATTGCACAAATTTGTCCGGGATAAGGATGACTATGATAAGGGCAAACAATTTGAATCACAAAGGGGTGTGAGGTTTGCTCATGGTACAAAGAATGCCTCCTTCATACGTAGAAAGAGACCAAGGTCCATTTAAAAAAAGACAGGGCCCATTTATATCACTTCAGGTGATGAATCCTCAACCACAGACACGGAGACACCCAATATTGGTGATTCCCCAAATGCCAAAAGGGGCAGAAGGACTGAGGTCCCTTTAGGGGGAAAAACACAGGGCAGGTAGGAAACACAGGGGTCACAAACTTAGAAGAGCTGTTCATGTCGATAGTGAAGTGAATAATCAATGTACTAATGTTTTAAACATTTCTAAACATATCTTGACTGATGATCAATATTCCCTACTCAATAAAGGCCTTGGTTTTATCCCTGTTTTTTTTATTGATGAAAGTATCTTGGTTTCTGACACAATAGATTTTTGCAGAAAAATTAACCTGAAATTATTTTTCAAACAACAGGATCAAACTGATAATGCTCAATGATCATCTGATTTTAGATTCCATAAATCCACATTTAACCCCCCTATGGATAAACATGTAGCTGTTTTTCAGCAGGCAGTTATCAAGGACATACACTTTAATTTGGGTTCTGTGGACACCATGAAGCATAATATGTCCAGGAAGGAACAAATGGCACTTACACAACTCAGAAACAATACAGATATTGTTATTATTCCTGCTGATAAAGGGGGAGCGGTGGTGGTTATGGACACCGACTACTATGTGAATGAGGGTCTAAGACAACTATCCAACCGTCATCATTACATGAAAATGGAGATTGACCCCACACCTGGTTTTGCTTTAGAAATTAATGAATTCTTGGAACAAGCAGTGGAATCCGGGATTATCTCCGATAAAACTAAAACTCATTTGACAGTTAAGGATCCTGCGAAATAACAACTTTATTTACTTCCTAAGATTCATAAGTCCATTCATCAGCCACCAGGTAGACCCATTGTATCCGGCATTGGGTCACTTACTGAACCCTTATCTGTTTTTCTAACCGAGAAATTGAAACCATTATTAACATGTGTTAGGGCAAGAATCAAGGACACGACAGAATTTTTGCAGATTGTCTCCGAGTCTCAATTGGACTCAGAATGGCTTATGTGTACCCTTGATGTTTCTTCCCTTTACACCAGCATCCCTCATTGGGCGGGTCTTAAGGCCCTGGAATATTGGCTAAACAAAACTAATTTATACCCCCCAGGGATGAACACTTTATTGCTATGCATGGTGGAACACATTCTCACTAAAAATGTCTTTTATTTTCAACAAAACTGCTATTGGCAACTACAGGGCACGGCTATGGGTGCATCCTTTGCACCCATTTATGCTGATCTTTTTATGGGCTACATTGAAGAAATGATTATATATGACCCTATGCACAACATATACTTACCGGAGATTGATATCTGGAGAAGATACCTGGATGACTGTTGGCTTGTATGGAAAGGAGGTGAGGAATACCTCCATGAATTTATTCAACATTTAAATGGGAACATCTGGGGCATTGAATTTACTGTGGAATACAAATCAGAGTGAAATCAGTTATTTGGATGTCCACTTAACACGACAGGGAGACAACACTCTCAGAACATCCGTTCACAGAAAATTCCCACAATATAACACTCTTCTGCATGCTGACAGTTTCCATCCTAAACATATCATCAGAAACATACCCAAATCACAATTCTTGCGGATGAAAAGGATTTGTTCCTCAGTGGATGATCTTAATAATCACCAAATTGATTTGACCAAGATATTTTTATCCAGAGGTTATTCCACATGTACTATTGAGTCAGCAGTCCAACTTAGCCATGTCAAATCCAGGGATTCTCTTCTCCAATACAATACTAAATCTGACAACAAGGAAGCTGATCTATGTAGATTTGTTACTACTTATGGCAGGAACAGTGCCAATTTAGTAAATATAATCAATACTCATTGGAATATATTGAACTCACATCCCCTGTTGGAAGATTATCTTGGAGAACGATGTTATTTTTCTTATAGGAAAGGCAAAACCTTAGGATCATTATTTTCACATTATAAAAAAAACAGGGTTATTGATGATACCCTAACTCAAAGGACACTAACTGGGGACAAACTTATAGGCATTTATCCATGTGGACATTGCAGTTTTTGCAACTATATTTTCAAAACCACCAGTTTCACTAGTAAGAACACTGGACAAATATATAACATACAATTTTTTGGCAATTGCAGTTCAGACTGGATCATTTATCTTGCCACATGTACATGTCAAGCATTTTACATTGGCCAAACGTCTAGACAGTTTCGTGTTAGGATCTCTGAACATCTTGGAAACATCAGAAACAAGAGACTAACCAATGCATTATACAGACATTCCATCAAACATCCCACGGCCAAATTTACATTTACCATCATTGATCACATTATAGGCAATCGATCCTTTAAAACAGGTTGGCATGACATCTTAAATACCAAAGAAAAGAGGTGGATTATCAAACTTGGGGGGCTTTTCCCCCCTGGATTAAATGATAAATTATAATTCGTAACCAACTATCACTTGCATTGTGTATGTATATTTATCTTTTAGTTCATTAAGTTGTATAACTAATGTTTTTGCATCCCAGCTCATCATAGGATTTTGTGGTTGGTATCTAACAATAGACATCTAATACCCAGATTTATGTTTCAGGTTCATATTTGGGTATGTATACATTTTTTATGTATTTCATTAATTTTGTCTATAATCATATATATACCAGCTAACCGTTCCTTTTTTTATATCTTAGTTATATATGCAACAAAGAAAAAGTTTTTGAATATGTTTATTTCTAACCAATACTTTTGAATTTATGCTTTTGCTCTGACTTTATTTGTTTTACTATTTCTGGAAGTGATGTCACATGAATCCACTAATTAATATTATATAAGATCATGCAGAATTGCTTTTGCTTACTGCACTACTGATGAAAGCCTTGCCGCTGAAACTGGTCTAGTTTCAGTTCCAATAAAACTTATTTTGGATCCTCCTTGGTGCTGGCAGTTTTTCTTTTTGGGTACCTCCAAACCTTTGACCCATCCCAGTTTGGCTTTGTTAAGGGCAGATCATGCCTCCTAAACCTGGTGGACTTCTTTGAGACAGTTATCAAGGCATTAGATGAGGGTAAGGAGGTCCACACAGCCTACCTTGATCTCTCAAAGTCTTTCAACACCATTCCTCATTCTGGTATTATCAACATACCCATCCACCTGAACATTAACCCCTATGTCATGTGATGGTTTGCAAAGTGGCTCACGGACAGAACCCACACAGTGGGAGTTGCATACCCTGGGTCCGACTGTAAACCAGTTACAAGTGGCGTCCCCCAAGGCTCAGTCCTAGGACCCCTCATGTTCGGTATATACTTCTCTAAGGTATAGGCAAGCACAGGAGGGCTTTGGCTGAAAAGGTTTACAGATGACTGCAAACTTGGGGCCATAATTGTTTCCCCAGCTGATACAGACACCCTCCGGAAGGGTCGCACTGAGACGAATACCTGATGTCAATATCATGGCGTCAAGCTGAATGCCAAAAAGTGCATAGTCATCCTCTTTGGATATAACTAATTACCCATGTACTACCACATAGGTACTAGTCCCCTACATACAGAAAAGGTGATAAGGGATCTGGGAACCCCAGTAGATAGCAATCTCTCCTTCAATACCCATAATGACAAGTTGGTTAAAATATCCTTCTAAGTGGCCCCCTAATCTCTAATGGGTTCGCATCCAGAAC
Organism: Protopterus annectens; assembly: GCF_019279795.1. Taxonomy (NCBI): domain Eukaryota; kingdom Metazoa; phylum Chordata; order Ceratodontiformes; family Protopteridae; genus Protopterus; species Protopterus annectens. Next base: position 432,368,502 of record NC_056749.1, read on the forward strand.
AAAGGAGGCCATTGTGTCTCTCTACTCATGAATTATTAGACTCATTAAAGGATGCAACACCCCATTTGGGATGTACCTTACAAGACAACTGCAACAGCTTGGAAGACCACAACAATACCACACCAAGAGGATTACTGACCTCAAACAGATGACCTATGCAGCCCAACTTAAGAAACTCCAGCTGTACTCGGTTGCATACCGCATACTCACAGGTGATCTCTGCTTGACATACAAGGCCCATGTCCAACCCAGTATTGCTGTATATGCTCCACCTAAACAGAATCCCCTGAGAGCCACATGCTCTAGGGATATACACCTAACCACAACAATGACTAGGATGTGCTGGATGGATAGAATCCTGACCCGGAGACTCCCCATGCTTTGGAACATGATTCCAATGTACATCAGGCAGGGCCCCTCACTAGCACTCAAGAGAAACCTTGATGGGTGGATGGGAGACAGACATGTACCCCGGGGATCACTGCAGTGGCTTTGCTGGACAGAGGCACAGGGAACTAATGGCTCTGCCATTCAGAGGCACAGGGAACTAACCTAAGGGGGTGGCGGAAGCCAACACACTCTAGCTAGGCTTATAAATACCCTTGGGCAGACAACCTAGTACCTACCTTTGAACTTATTACATGTCTTATGTGCATGGATAGTTAACTAGCTCTTCCATTTTACTTTGCTATCATGCTGATAAACTGTCGGGTGACTGCAAGTCATATGTATCCTGTTACTATGTATTGTAAATGCCAATAGACATAACTAATGTTTAACATAACAGTAATGCTATGTAACTTGTAATACATATCTGCCTACAATACTGTACATTACACAGTTATTGGCACAATATCCCACAATGCAAATCATAATTGCACAGTAGGCCAACCTTCGACATGTTATTCTCAGTAATACACCCATACATATGCCTACTGTTACAATATATCAACATATACTATCCCCTGTTATAGCACATACTTGTTGGACCAACCCTGCCATTGACAGCAGCTGGTGAAGAATTGTTGGTTTCAAAGCCCTTATATAACATCCCTTGTGGTGTATGTGGTGTTTGCCTTGTGACCTACAGCAGTACACACATAAATACGACAAGCATTACTATGCTCAACAATACATCACTACAAGATAACTGTTTCCACTATATGCATTGCATACACTTTAAATATTACAGAACAGGTACTACATAGACAGACATACTGAGTGTTCTACATACCTTATTAGTAACCTGAGTTGACTGTTATTTCAATCCTTTTCAGTTTGTGTTTCAATCTTCTTTGTAATGTTCTGCTGGTATATACAGATGGTTTGAATGTGTGATAAGCCATCCTTTTATAGTTAAATATCGGTAACGTGCTATCCTGACCACCAATTGGTGTTCCAAAGTAGTTAATTAGATGCACATCAGCTGTGCAGCTACTCCATTAGCCAATACCATGGCAACAGTGGCGTATAATTCAGTACTCCACTTGGGCGTTGCCCCTTTGCCTTACTTTCAAGGAAGATGGCCTGGATGTGTTGTTTGTGATGTATTTCAACAGCTATATGGAGACAGACAGAGAAATATTAGCTTCTTGATTCCCGTGGATTGTGTGTAATGGCTAGAAGATGTTGTTCTACATGTGAGTACAGCTGTTATATTTCAGAACATTGCTACTTATGCAGGGTTTGTACCTGATACTTCTGCAGATGTTTCAGTCTGGCAAGGATGTTTGGGCAGCTCAAGGCTGTATGGCTATGCATGAAATGTTAGGTGGTTTACAGTGTGCTCACCAGACATCTTTGGTTTGGTGTACATGTGTATCATAATGTGCTGTTAATCAGTAATTGTAAGACTTCCTGGTGTACACACAAACTCTGAAATGGGATTAGTGTAAACAAACCCTGTAATATCAGCAGCTGTTCCATTGTATAACAGCAACTATTTCACATAGGGCCATGTTAGTGTGTCTCTGACAAGGTATGTTAAGGCTTCTGCAGATGTCGTACAGTGAGTGATTTGTGATGTTATTACAGTTTGTATTGTAACTTGTTTGGGTGTGGGGGAGATGTTGGTGGGTGTACATAGCAGATGCAGGTGTGTAGGTACTGCTTTTATACATAATCGATATGTGCGTGGCGGTTCCTTCCCTATTTGAACATCTATCCTTTAGTACACTAATACTATGGTAATTGCAGGCTGATTCATTAAGGAACTGTTAATTGGTTCCTGTATAGCATGCAGGTGATGTTAGTCCTTGAATCCTTTCGGCAATACATTGGAAAGTAATAAAGTGTTGCTACATGAAAGATGTGTATTTCTGTCATAGGTATTTGCAGTCATTGGAGTTGTGTTGGTGACTGACCATCTTTGGCTAGGGTTGCCACCTTTTATAATGGCCATAGTGGGACATTTTCGGGACACACATCAGATTTTACAGGCCGACATAAATCCATGGTCAGTACAAAGGATAGAACTTTACTTTTTTGCCTAAATATAAGCTTATTCTTGTAGCAGTTTAGTTGCTTATCCTGTTTCTTGTAACATGTAGGTATTTTAGATACAGAAATAACTATTGTATGCAACTATTACATTACATATGGGGCATAATTATGTCCTACAATCACAGGACATTTGCCACGTTTAATATTTTTGGTCAGGACACAACCACCCAAAGAGGGACTATCCCTCGTAAAGTGGGACAGGTGGTAACCCCATTTTTGGCTCATGTCCATAGCACATATTTGTAATAGTGTATAGGCATATACTCTCGATATCCTTTGTTCATAAAGTTTGGTTGTGGCGGAATGTGTGATTGCTATGGCCCATGTTATACTCATGTATGAACATTTCAATCACTGTATACGGTATACCTATGGAATCCAGAACGCACACAATTCTGACGCCCACAGTACCGGGCCCAAACTCCCATACCCCACATTACCGACAGCGACAGTCAAACTTGCGAAAGTAACACAAACATGGAACACACACATGCGCACACACACACACACACACACACACACACACACACACACACACACACACACACACACACACACACACTGCTACCCACCACATCCAAACAAACCATCCTACACTACGTATGAGCAGGTGGGCAAGCCACCCCCCCCCATGTGGGTGCCTGCACACCCCACCCCCTACTTTAATATTCTACCTCCTAGATCGCACAAACAGACGCACAAAGCAAACCCACACCCACACATTACAGTCCCCCAGGAACACACACCACACTCAGAATACACACTTACACACACACTACAGCCCTCAGAAACACACTTACACACAGTAACCTACCTGAACCGCAACACCAGAAGCACTGACTAAATGTCCCTTAACATCGGGATTTTAAACCTCTCGCTTCTGGTGTTTCGGTACTGTGGTCTTTTGGTCTTTAAGCCTCGTTATTACACGCGTCGGTATGTCAAGCATTCGGTATTTGGTAGGTATCCCATTTATATGTACCTCCATGGTTATGTAGATGTTGTTAAGCTATCTATATATCTACATATATATGTATATCCCCATATATCGACATATATCTCTCTCTTCCTCTCTCACTAATATATATATATATATATATATATATATATATATATATATATATATATATCTATATATATATGTTGATTTTTTTATATATATATATATATCGCATACACTTTTCATTGGGTACATGCCGGTTTGTCCTATTTTCACACATTTCTCCCTTTTGTGTTTTAACCTGTCAGAATACACAACTGACATTGGTACATCTCAGGTAGCTTAGTGGTAGGTTATTGTGAATATTGAGTACATGGTTGCATGTTCTAATCCTGGCAGTGGTCAATTTACCTCTCAGAGCAGGCACTGGTAGTGCAAGGGTGATTAACTCACATTTCAGCGGTTGTGTGTTTCAAATGTTTATTATTCTGTGGAATACTACCTATATATGCAAGCTGTGGTTAAGGTATACTATGTAACATGTAAATCATCTCTGACTTTATTGGGATTTGAACCTGGACTGCACAGATATTATGCAAATGCTGTAGCCATTACACTATTGACATTAACGTTCCTTCTGCCTATTTCCTATGTCCATGAATCCTATGTGTAAGCTTGGCTACACAACAGGCGGAGCCACCCACACCCAATGAGCTTCTCGAAATACCGACATGACACATGAATTGAGAGACTATACATTAACATCCTAACTACATTTGGCATAGCCACTCACTGACACACTTCAGGGGAAACCTTGATGTGTGACTGGCCAACAGTATATACACCCCTGGGATCATGTGTCCCAGACACATACAGCCAGGGTGTGGGGGAGCCACTCCAGTTCTACAGCTGCAAGACCTGTTGGGGAAATTGAATGCTGTTGGTTTGTCATGTTAACATGCCCTTTTGAGATCACTATGTGCCCCTTTCACCCTACAGCACACCAGTCTTCAACAGCTTCCAGCAACTCTGCCTGGAATCACTTTATTGGCTATGCTTGACAGAGGCTCAGTTACTTCATCAATGGTGCAGGTAAAGCCACCACACTGAAGCTATGCTTTTAAATGCCCTTGGCCAGATAGCCTACTACCTATCTGTGAACCTCTACAGTGCAGGCCATCTCCAACATCATATGTGATTATACAGAGTTTCCTGATCACAATATACAGTGTAAATTCACCATGTAATCAGACAACAGTTAAGTACAGCAATAGCAATCAGACTACTGATACATAATCAAACCAAAAGCCTATCTTGGAAGCTAGTGGACATGTATAGGTTTTAGGCTTTGTATTGCTTACCAGTAGGTTACCTACAGGAAAGATGGGACACAAGCACAGATGGGATACATGCTTGCAACAATGCCATACCAACTTGCATGTGTCAGCTTAAGGCTTTGGAATGCTGGCCAAGGCTATTGGTGCACCCATGGTGCCATTTTTAGGCAGGTCTCAGAGGTGAATCTCACCTCCATGAACTGCACAATAGTGGAACCAATGAGGGTTAGGCTACTCAACACCAGGGGTAGTACTCACAATATGCACGCACTCACAGCACCCATCATTATGGACAACATCTACATCTGTTCTGTGACTGGGACCTGTATAAGGCTCCTGTGAGCACACTGGCACTACCAGACTACAACCCATAACACACATTTCAGCCACTGTACATGGACTGGCACAAACATGGAGGGGGTGTATCCATATTCATCGGGGATACCTACACCTCCAAGTTAGTGGGGCAGCATGATACCTCTGTGATCATCCATGTGCAGCTAACATCAGCCACGATTGCAGTACAAACTGTGAGCTGCTACAGATAACCCTCCATGACCCAGGAGCACCACTACAATTATCTGGAGACAATGGTAAACATGACAGTCCTACAGACACCCTGTTATTGGTCAATGTCGGCTACCCTATACTTAACTGGATAACCTACTCATGTATTAACTTCCAGGCCCAGCACTTCCTGGAATTTATCACCTCATATGGCCTGTATCAGTTGGTAGACAGACTAACAGGAGGTGAAGACATACTAGAAGTGGTAATCGCTGACATGTGCAACAGGTGCACTACAGCAGAGGTAAATCAGTCACTGTTTAGATCTGACCATGAACTATTCACTGATGATTTCTACTCCCAGCCATCTCCCCCATCCAAGGAACACACAGTGAATACCTTTCCTACAGCTACATTCACAGTACAGAGGTGGGAGGGTTCACAGCCCCCACGCTCAGGGATGACACTGCTCAAGATACAGACAGAATTATGAATGCACTCTATAAGCACCTACAAAGATGTATGGGTCGTGCCATCAATGGTAACCCAGGACTAGCTACTCCTACACAAGGACACCAGTCTGCTGAACCCCTGCATTATACAAGCTGTACAACAGAAGTAGTACAGTGGTCTGGAACAACAGCAAATCCCAAGACATGCAGATGTCCGTGACCAGTATTAGCAAAATACTTATGTTACTCATGTAATCATCCAAGGCTGACATCCACAGGTAAATAGGCATGGATTCGGAATATGACCACAAAGGCTTCTTTGGCTATGTCAAGGATGTAAGCAGTAACACACAGATTTGCACTGTGCTGGTGCAATATTGCACTGAATATACTGACCCTACTGATATCACCAAAACACTTGATGATACATTCAGAGCAAGCTTCACCCCCTACTGGGCCCACAATAATACCCAAAAAGTACAGTATCCCAGACATCTGATACATACAGATGGTAATGGCCCTTTCAAATGGCATGACAGAGCATCAGTGGAGGCAGATGGTGTCCCAGACTGCATCCTGCAGACACTACAAGACAAATTGACCCCCGGCCTAATATAGCAATTCAACATCAGCCTCTACACAGGCTACATGGCCATTCATTAGCACATGGCAACAGCTATTACACTCCACCAAGGTGGTGACACAACTGACAATGGTAACTACCACCCCAGAGGTCTGAGTAGCCTGATCTGTATGGCTATGGAGCACATCATTATGGCACTCATTAACATAGACAATGGTAACCTCCTGACACTTGACCCAACCCAGGTCACCTTGAATAAGTGCAGATCATGCCTACTGAACCAGTTTGACATCTTACAGCCACTTAGACTTTAGGTGTGGGGTGTGGTAGTTCACACATACTACCTGGATCTTGCCAAGGATTTTGACACCATTCCCCACTCAGGTATTATTTCTACACTTACCAGCCAGTACATACACCCATACATCACAGGTTGGTTTGCCAACAGGCTTACACACACAACCCATATGGTAAGCCTAGCAGCCTCCAGGTCCAACTTTTGACCAGTCACAACTGGTGTCCCACAGGACTCAGTCCTGGGACCCCTACTGTTTGCCATATACTTCTCAGTTTTGCAGACTGGGAGCCATAACAGATGTCCTTCAAGGGTGTCAGAGTGATGGCCTCCAGCTAAAGGCCACACACTGCATGGTCATTCCATTTTGGGAAACCACACACACACATATTAACACATGAGTGGCAGACAGTATAATTCAGACGATGTAATAGGTATGTGGGGACTACATTACATAGTGATCTCTCCTTTGACAGTCATATGTGCGAAGTAGTAAGGACATCCATCTATGTAGGCCATCTAATTACTTAAGGGTTCACATCTAAACAAGCTTCATCAATCCCATCATCAAGTATGATAACCCATTTTGGATGTACCTCAGAAGACACATCTGACAGCTGGAAGGGCCACGAACATACCTCGCATAGAGGGATAATGCCCTCAGACATGTGTCCTACACTGCCAGACTGCATAAACTCATTAAACTCATGCATTACTCAGTGGCATCTCGTTTACTCAGAGATGATATTTGCTGGCCAACAAAGCCATGTCCAAGTCAGGCTTAATGGATATGCTCCACCTATGGGCATCCATGTCACAGTGAGCCACACACTGTAATGAGCTACACCTTGCCACACCCATAACTGGAAAATGCTGGAGTGACAGATTCCTGTCACGGGTACTCCCCATCATTTAGAACTATATCCCTGATTACATTATACGGAACCCCTCACTAACACTCCAGGAAATCCTTGTACAGTGGGTGGGGAACAGTGGATAAACCCGAGGGATTCCGCAACTGGCTCTGCTCCACAGAGGGACAGTTAGTTAATCAACGGGGTGGTGACAGCAGACACATTTTGGCTATGCTTATGACTGGCCTCGGGCAGTTAGGCATGTACCTACCTATGTATCTATGAACCTATACATACAGTATGGACACATGCTGATAGCTTAATTTACTGTTCAGGTATTGACTTACCTTGTGCCAATGGCAGTTGTGTGTACAATAGTTGAGGGCTGCCTATGTAGGATGCACACAGTAGACCACCTGTACATGACAATTTACAGGTGGTCATGTGTGTGTGCCATCCATATTTGCTGTGTGTGCAGGTGGAGAAGGGTGTCAGTCCAGAGGTGCCTATGCTGTCAGAGTGTGTGTGCATGGGCATACTGGGCATGCCTCCATCTGCCTACTGGGGCTGGCATAGGGTGTTCGTTGTCTGAGTCCCTCTGTGCCTGTGGGGCCCTTGCCAATGGTGGTGGGCTGTGGGGGCCTTCACCATTCTGTCCCTGCTGCAGCTGTTTGCACAGGATCATATTGTTTAGCATGGCACATACTATGAAGATGTGGGCACACGTGCATGGAGAGTACTGCATGGCTCCACCAGATACGTCCAAGCAATGGAACCGTGATTTCAGCATCCCAAACACATGGTCTGTGATGATTCTGATTTCTGCGTGTGTCTCATTATGGCGTTCTTGCATGGCTGTGTGTGCATTTCTGATGGAAGTCATCATCCACGGTTCCAGTGCATAGCCAGCATCCCCCACCAGGTGGCCATATGGGATGTCCCCCCTGGCAAATACCTGATACAGCTGTGAGGCATGCCAGATGTGAGAGTCGTGATAACTTCCAGGGTTGCCAGCACACACATCCATGATAATGCCCTGGGCATTGCACACAACCTGGCAGTTGATGGAGGGGTATCCCTTGCGGTTTATGTAGCACCTACCCTACTCACCAGGTGGTGTCTAGATGTGTATGTGCATGCAGTCCATTGCACCCAGTACCTACGGGTAGTCTGACACATGGTGGAAGAGACGTATATTGCTGGCCAACTCCTCCTGCATTTGGGGGAAGTATATGTGCTCATTGGCATGTGGTAACATGGCATCCAGGAACTGGTGGAGTACCCTGGATGCTGATGCCTGTGAGATCCCCATGATATCCCCAGTTGGCCTTTGAAAGGTACCTGTGGCTAGTATTCTCAAGCTTACACATACCTTCATGTCCACTGGGATGGGTTCCCCTCTGTTATTTCTGGCTCTGAGGCGTGGCCAGCACAGCTCAACAAGTTGCTGTATGGTGTCCCTGCCCACTCTGTAACGCTCTACTATCTCCAGATCCTGTAGCCCCTGGCAGGTTACCCTGGGTCTGAACACTCTTCTCCTCCTCTGGTGCCTGAGATGGTTGTCAGCATCATCCCCCACACCACCATCAGTCTCCAACACATGCTGGTGAATCAAAGCTATGGCAGCCCCTAACATGCACATATTAAAAGTTCCCCGTCTGTATACACCAATGGTGCAGAGTGTCTGGGAATACACAAGTGTGTGTGTGTGTGTGTGTGGGGCTTTCACACTTTATACTATTGTGCAATGGATGCTGCTGGTGTAATTGGGTGTGTATGTGCAATTCCAGCTTCAGGGTATCTTAATTATGGGTTTTACAGCAGGTACTGCTATTGTGGGGCCTTTGGTGTTGACTTACGCTTGGCTGCCGTGATTTATCTATTGCCCTTTACTTCACATTTCAACCCGATTTCCCTCCCATTGTCAGGCATGCATCCAGCTGCCTGCTTTCTTGTTTTGTACTTTCCCAACCCAGGATTGTGTTGTGAAATGTGTTATGTAGCTGATCTACTGCAAGTTTGCTTTGTTCTGCTGTGAAAGTTCTCTTTTCTTTGCAGTACGGCACCTCCCCTTTCATGTTCCCTAGGTAGCTGCTAGCAGCCTTGTTAGCTGTTGTCAATGGCCCACTGTGAGTTCCTAGGTGTTAATTACTCATTTGTACTCCAATTACCATGCTGCAGCATTTCCTTATTGTCTTCCCGTATCCTTTCTGTTTCAGCTGTGGTGCATGCTGAACACAGCCGTTTACCAGGTTTCGAGCGTATTTTCATCCACGTTCACATGCACTTTCGGTTACCTTGTGTGCTCTCAGCTAAGAAAAGCTATGGCTATTTCCACACCCCTATCCTGTGGCTTTGCTTAGCAACAGGCAACACTGATTAGCAGTGCTCCAATGTGCTTACAGCTAAGATGGCGCACCCCTCTCTTGATGTCATGTTTATCTCCAGGCCACACCTCGGTGTTGTACCGCTATGCTGTGTGGTACATCCTTACGCCGGTGGGGAATTTGCAATTCAGTATTACTTGACTCATTTGCATGGCATTGACTATTAATTCCTAGTTACTGCACAGAACACAGTCACAGACCCTTAGCAACCCTTGCGCCATGGTTGTGGTGTAGCAGGCATGCTATTGACTATTATGGGGAATTCATGAAATGTGTTACATTGCAGTTTTATGACATATACATATATTTTCATTGTGATCCTATTTGCGCACCAATGCACTGCGATTTCACTTTGCGTTAGTGTGGCCATGACATTAAATATTATTTTTTATGTGTTGTGCATGTTTTTTATGCCATTGGCATATATTAACATTATAATACGTAAGTTTGGTCCTCTTTCATGGCTCCAATTTTATGTTTGAAAAAATGTAAACCTTTTTTTGGTTTACATTTCTGCATGCTTATGCTATGCCTGCACCACTTCATGAATCACTATATACCTTCATTTGTATGCTACACTGCTGCACATGGAGTAATTAGCATACATGCACCAGGAGCTGCGCAACTCTGGCGTACTCTGGTAGTGCATGTGGAAACAGCTCATACCTGAATCACTCAGCGGCCATATTTAAAGAAGCAATGAAGGTGCTGGAGAGCATAAACGAAAGGCTTTAATAATGTGAAGCGCTTTTCGTCCAGTACAGTGACTGGACTTCATCAGACAAATGACAAAAACACTACATATCCTTTTATACACAATTTAAACTATGTGATTAACAAATAAATATAAATTAGTCAATAAACCAGTTAAACATATCAATTAATCATTAAGTACTAAGTTCTACAAAGCAGCCTTAAAAATATGTACCTAAATACGCACATATAAAGCAGTATCGAATCTCTAAAGGAAAAACTTTAACAAATAGTTTCTTTCTGTAAAATTGTATATATAAAAAGGTATATAAATATATCATACAATTCAAAATACATTCATAAAGCATTCCTATATATGTATAAAGAATTCATGTATATACAACCAATTCATGTATAATTAATTATAAAAATAAAAACGCACTTTTTCACTATTCTACAATTGTTAAAATCACTTTGAATGTTCTGAATTACACTTCATTTCATACATTAAAAACAAATTACTAAATCTAAGGGCAAGTACTGTAACCCTAAAAAGAATCTAAATTCATACAGAACATAACAGAACGTATGACTAAGGTAAATTACCATCATCTGTTTAAACTCCTCAATTTCAAAAAAACAGGAGATAGAACAAGTTTCATTCAAACCTAGATAATGGTAGGAGTTAAGCCTGAATTGCCACAAAAGTTCAAGTTTTTCTAACAGCCAGTTATTAGGGCCACCCTTTAATTGATGTACGACTTGATCTATTATCCTAAAGTTAAAACTATGTAAAGGGTAGTTAGTAATGTGTCTAGCTAAAGCATTTTCAATTTTATTTTTCCTGATAGCATATAAATGCTCGTAAACACATTCTTTAAATTTTCTCTCAGTCTTCCCTACATAGTAAACTGGGCAGCTGGAACACTGGGCTAAATAAACCACCATTTTAGTATTACAATTAAACATTTTCTTTATAAAATATGTGGTTCCTTCTAAAGAAAATTTCTGGCCAGTGGCTATGAATCTGCAAATATTGCAAGATTCACACTTATACATGCCCGGATTTCTAACTTCCATAGGAATCGGTGTCTCTAGTAGTTGTTTTAAGTTATTTCCTTTCCTAAAAATTATTTTCGGGGTAAGCCCCACTTTATCGATAATAGACTTATCGTTAGTTAAAAAACTCCAGTTTTTCATGACAATTTTCCTAATCCCTACTGCATCGAGACTGAAGGTCACAATAAAACTGATATTATATTTATTAACATTAGTTGGGGCTATATCCAAAGTAGTTACTAAATCATCCACATTAACATTATGAACATCTTCTCTAAATGAATTTGTTAGGGTCAATGATCTATCTGGTAACCCTAAAATTGGTTTATAAATATCTACTGACCGTTTCTGTGTAACTTCAGTCAGTAAGTCCTGGACAAGTGATTCAGGGTAACCTCTCGTAAGAAACATTTGGGTAAGAAGCTCACATTCAACTTGATAGTCACAATCCTTTGTGACCATCCTGGCTGCTTGGACAAACTGACCTTTAATAACCGAGCGTTTTTGGCTAAATGGATGTAAACTTGAAAAATGGAGGAAAGTATTAGAATACGTTTCTTTCCTATAAATCAGGGCTGTGTACAGCTCAAATTTACATCTTTCTTCAATAATACATCCAAATAGGAAATACTCTCCACTCCAAAATTACTAGTGAAAGTTAAAAAGTCAATGCTTTCATTAAAATCCTGCAGAATAGCCTTTGCTCTATGTTCTTCTCCATCTAATAAGATAAAGATGTCATCAGAAAATGGGTGTAGTAAGAACAATGCCGCATAACTTCTTCATTAGTGAAAACGTAAAGATGTTCCCACTGGGCTAAAACCATATTAGCAAAACTTGTACCACATGGTGAGCCCATAGCTACACCAATGTGTTGCAAGTAAATCTCATTTTCAAAACAAAAGAAATTGTTAGATAAAATAATATTAAGCAATTCTTCAACCACTCTCAACTCAGTGACAGGTGCACTATAACTTCGCATTCTGGCTAACACAAGGTCAATTCCTTCTTCAAGTGGTATAGAGGAATTTAAATCACAAAAATCCACAGTTAGGAAATTACATCCAGGTTTGAATTAAATTAAAGACATATCTAATAAAAAAGACCATGAATCACGACAGATGTGTTTTTCATGGCTAACATATTTCTTCAAAATGTTATCTACCAATTTTACACTTGCATACTTAACAGAATATCGTGCATCTACTAATGTCCTCATAGGTGGATCTAATAAATTTTTATGTATTTTTGGTAAACCCAAAATTCTCGGTAAATGGGGAAAAAGGTTAGTCAAATAATTCAATGTACTGTGATCAATTATTGCTTCGATAAACAAATCATTAAGATATGTATTAATTCTATTATAAGCAACATTCAGTTCATTAAGACTAACCTTTTCATAAGTATCGCTACCTAAAATCACTTTCATTCTCATGGAATAATCAAATGAGTCCATCAGCACCAAACCTCCTTCCTTATCCGGTTTCATCATTCTCAAAGGTTGTTTTTGAAAATCAAATAATAATTGTTGTTCATAATTGAAAATATTATATAAATCCCTTTTCAATTTGTTCCTTTTTCCATTTTGTTCCTATTTCCATTTAATACAGACCTAAAATCTAATTCACAAATCTGTTCAAAAATGTTCAAAACCGGATGGGTAGGTGGGTTAAAGGTGCTCGGGACATATAAATTGTCATGTAAATGGTCGTGTCCGTTAAACAAAATTGCTAAATTTAGTTTTTTAATAAAACATTTAAAGTCCAAAAGTGTCTTAGCCAAGTCAGAAGAAAAACTTGGAATGAATGTCAATCCCTTAAACAATAAATCAACCAGTTCACCAGCAAGTTCATAGTTAGAAAAACTGTATATTTTAAAGTCTCCACTCAAATTTGTTACAATTTTACACTGATCTTGACTGTTAAAAACAGTTTGTTGTAGTACCTTTTGAACTTTGCCTTCCCCCTCGTGTTGTAAGGGTTTTGCAAATTTCCTTTTGTGGGGTTGTGGTTCTTGGCTCTCTGCTGGTAAAAAATTTGTAGAGTAACTTGTAGTGCCTCAGAATATGAAGTTTTATTTGTATTTGTTTGTCTCCCACTGTTCGCTATGTGCATGTCATTGACGTCCTTTCTAACGTTCTCACTCCTTTCTTCATCTCGTGTACTGCTAGACGGTTGAGGTGACGTTACTTCCATGTCAGCAAAACCAAAAGATGGATTCTGTTTTGATAAAGTAGTTTGTTGTGGTCCAATCCTATCTCAAGTTTGTGAAGGGGGTGGATTTGGATACGCAGTCCCTTGACTATATTCACCCCGATCCCTTTCACGTTTTTTTATTTTAGTAGTTTTTCAGTTTATCTAATTGTTGACTAATACTCAAGAAAATTCTGTTGTAGTCATAATGATATCTAGGATAGTCAACATGCCTTCTAATCTCATTACTCATTTGTTCTACTTCCCCTGAGAGGCTATTGACCTCTAGTTGGTACTGTTTACACATCATGTTCATAAGTTCAATGCCTTGTTTATTAAAGAGTTCCATCAATTCCATATGAAATTAAGAACCTGTTTCTAACCCTGTGGGATACTGCCAATATCTTAAACCTTTTGGTACAATATTAAGCTTACTACATTCCATAAAGTAAGCTATTTCTAACTGAAGTTTTTTGTGTTTTAACAATGTGTGGTCAAGTGATTTCAATTGTAGCACTAACAAATTTTCCCTCCCCCCTGCCGGTGTCACGGAACTGTGAAGTAAGCCATCTGACCCAAGGACAGGAAAATCTTTTAACCAGTCCTGAATATCCAGAACACCAATAAGCCCTGTGGAAGTGTTTCGAAGTTGTTCAGGTGTTGATTGAACAACAATATCTCCCCCAGTCTGTCCCCGAGTTACCGCTGGTTTAATTCTAAGTTCACTACTAGATCGCCTTGTACAGGTTGGATTCTGGGGACCGCTATTTACTTGGAAATTAATATTCAAATTATTATTCTCATTCAAACGTAGATGTTGGTTAATAACTGTAGGTAAAGTTTGTGTAGAAACAAGTGGAGCTTGTGAAAGAGACTCAACACGGGCTGCTAAATCATCCAGATGTTTTGTCATTAAGTTAATCAAAATAGTCAAGTTGCCACTATCATCTGGTGTCGATTGCACAGATACCCCTTCCGAACTATAGTTAACTCCAGACGATGTACAAAACACTAAAAAAGCAATCAAGGTGCTGGAGAACATAAACAAAAGGCTTTAATAACATGAAGCACTTTTCGTCCAGTACAGTGACTGGACTTCATCAGACAAATGACAAAAACACTACATATCCTTTTATACTCAGTTTAAACTATGTGATTAAGAAATAAACATAAATTAGTCAATAAATCAGTTAAACGTATCAATTAATCATTTTTAAGTACTAAGTTCTACAAAGCAGCCTTAAAAATATGTATCTAAATACGCACATATAAAGCAGTATCGAATCTCTAAAGAAAAAACTTTAACGAATAGTTTCTTTCTTTAAAACTGTATATATAAAAAGGTATATAACTATATCATAAAATTCAAAATACATTTATAAAACATTCCTATATATGTATACATAATTCATGTATATACAACCAATTCATGTATAATTAATTATAAAAAAAAACACATACCTTTTCACTATTCTACAATTGTTAAAATCACTTTGAATGTTTTTACATTTCTGCATGCTTACGCTACGCCTGCACCACTTCATGAATCACTATATACCTTCATTTGCATGCTACACTGCTGCACATGGGGTAATTAGCATACATGCGCCGGGAGCTGCGCAGCTCTGGCGTACACTGGTAGTGCACGTGGAAACAGCTCGTACCTGAATCGCTCGACGGCCATATTTGGCATTAGATCACCGACGCTACGCCTGCACCTGGTGCAAGCTTCATGAATCCTGGGAAATAATAATAGTAAGGTTGTCATTTAGTTGTAATCAGAGGTATGCAAATAGAGAAAAACTGTTCCCAGAGTCTTCACTATGTTTCTAGCATTTGCTTTACATTATTATTTGGCTAGTAGGCATTTTCATTGTAATTACCATACTGACATGTAGTAAGTAGTTGTTTATATAGGAAGTAATAGCTGATGTGTGTGCTCTGTGTCTATAGGCTGCACACATGAAGATGGATAGCAGAAAGTAAGAAGCTGAGAATATTACTTAATAACACAGTATTGAGAAAAAAGTTTGTAAGTTCATTATCTCTGTAATAAAAAAGTGATACCACACCACATACATTTCTTCAAGGCAAGTGTAATAGGGACTTTGCAACCTGATCAGATTGCCCTTGATCAGTGGTGGGGAGCTATTCAGATTTTCAGAACATTCATTATATAATAGCATGTCTTTTTGTAACCAATGTTACTGCATTTTTCTAAATAAATTTGTGTGGTTACATCTTAGATTAAGTTAATGAACTGCTCTCTCAACCTCAAAAAAGATTGGTTTACACCATTATAAATTCCCCATGGAAAAGGGATGGCTTATGACTTCCTAATTATCCTAGAGTAAACAGTCTGTGTAACATGTACAATGTGGTTTCCTGTCTTTACAGAAAGACCCTCAAAACCACCCTCAGAATCAAGGAATTTAAACATGCTGAAACAAACTGCTTTTGTTAAAGAAATTGTGATCTAGGCTGTCACTGTTATCTGGGAGTATTTTATGCTTTTCTGATTCTGTTACTACGGTAACAGTAACAGTTGCTACTGTTCATATCACTAAATGCTGAGAAATACTGGTGTAGCAACAGAAATATTGGCTTTTTAAAATGAATACGCACATGAAAACATTTTAAAAGTTAGTATTAAAAAGTTGACATCTCAAAGCTCTTCTAATGTGCCAATTTTTTTGAAATGATTTTATGATACTGACCCAGAGACATCACCTTATTAAGTCCCCGTTGAATGAAAAAAATTGTTGACTCAAGTTATGACTTATTGCTCCTTGTATCAAACATAACCTTATAGTTTATGTTGAAATGTATAATTCACTTCAGTCTTGCTAATTCTGGCTATCAGGACTCTCTGTAGAAATAGATACACACACACACACACACACACACACACACACACACACACACACACACACAATGATAAACAGCAGTAATTGTAGGCTTGCCCTTCCTCAGGGGTCCACATGGCATGTTGGTAAGTCTAAGTAACAGCGATGCCACATGCATGCCATCTTTTCAGCACAGTATTACTATGTTCTGCTGAAACAGAAGGCTGGCAGCGCCTCTGCATCCTATAGTACTTTGTATACTTTAGCTCTGCATTCATTCTTACTGGAAACAAGAATGAGCAGTGCTGCCCTTCAAAAGGCTGTATTAGCTAAAGTCACAGGAAATGGTATATGGCTTCATAAAGTAACAAGTCATGTGTAGGTGTTGTGTGTGTGTGTGTGTGTGTGTGTGTGTGTGTGTGTGCGCGCACGTGTGTTTATCTGTCTTTGTAGATGATTAAGGTTTTGAGCTAACGAGCTGCTCAATGTACCCAAGGTAAAGGTTTTTTTCCTATATATTTTTTAATTTGGCAGTCAGTGTAGATGATTAAAGGTATGAGCTATTAATGAGCTTCTTCCTCTAGTCCACAGTATGATTCCCTCAGCCTCCATTTGTCTACTCTGTGACTATCAGTAGGTAGCTTAACAAAACAGTGCTCTGGGACAACTTGAAAATTGCACTATGCTTCTCAACAGCCTTTTGGACAGCATGCCTAGTAGCTACCTATTTTAATAATAGTTGAAAGCCCCACATACTCCACATATTATGCCAATTTATTTAGGATATTTTACTTTATGGACCTTTGTTGGAAATTCTGTAGTCTCTGTGTGCCCTAGTGTTGAATCTCAAGAATGATAAATCACTATAGGGCTTTATCCTTAGACTATTTCCATTGCACATAACTAGTATTTTCGTTGTTAATGCTTTGCTTAAGATGTTGATAGTATTATCAGACATTTAACCGCTTGCATTTTGGAGCATGGTTTAAAGCTTAGGCTTAACTTCCCAAGACCTGAAAGCTATTTTTAGCAAACAATTTAGTACTTATGCTGGCAAACATTCAGGACTAGTATTCATGCAAGACCACTCACCCCATTTGCAATCCAATCATTTCATACTGAAATTAGTTCATACATTCAAATAATTAGGCACTTCACTTAATTGTGTCTTTATTTTTAGGCATTTATTGATTGCTTACCCAAAGTAACCTCTCAGATGCTGGGATTGATGTCTCCCCTACAACTGCACTGTCATGAGAGCTAAATCCCACTGTCTTTTCAGGGTATCCCTTTACTATTGCCATATAAGGCAACTACATTTTTATCCATTTGTTTAGTAGGTAAGTAAATTGGTCATCCTGGAATATTTTCAGTCATAGTCAAGGCTATATATATATATATATATATATATATATATATATATATATATATACATATATATATCTACACACACACACACACATATATATATATATATATATATATATATATATATATATATATATATATATATATATGGATCCCTAGCTGATGATCGAGTTGCAGAACGCTGAAGACCATATGACCAAAGTTTTGCAACTTGGAACACTTTGTATTGAGATCATCATACGGCACGGAACTCGAGGTTTGTCATTTTCCTCACTGTAGTGTGATCTCGGAGTTGGCATATTTAAGTAGCAGGGTTGTGGGTGGGTGCAAGAGGGCTTGCCCCCCTGCAAAAACATCATGGTATGTCGTTTTATTTCATTTTCATAGTTTTACTTTTTTTTTTGAGGTTGCAAAACTTTGATCATATGGTCTCAATGATATGGTCTTCGACGTTCTGCAACTCGATCATCTGATAGGGATGTACATAGCCAATCAAACACTATGTTTTTGGGAGGAGGAAGGAAACTTAAATATGCAAGGAAACCCATGTGGACATGGTGACAACCTGTAAAATCCACACAGAAAGTGACTGGAAATCATAATTAAATCCCAGACTGTGGAGCTCTGAGATGGATTTCTTAACCACTATACTAATATTTTGCATATTTAGTGCTTAAGCCATGTTATTCCACAAACCTAAACTACGTCCTAGTTTAGCATCTTTATGAGATCAAATGATCACTTAATTTTTATTACTTTGCTTTTTTCTGTATTCTTCAAGTATTTTTTGTTTCTTTAATATCGCAGTGTCTCTGGATTATTTGCTAATTCCCTTACTGTGTATGTCAGATGGTAGGGAGTTGTCCAGCTGAACCAAGGCTGTCTATGAAAGATGACCTTTACTTCCTCAAGGACCTCATTGGTTCTCCAAATCACAATAACTAAACCAAATAAATTATATGAATAAATAGCCATTATTCTTAACGTATTTTCATCATCAATCAACTGAAATATGATAGCTGCGTTGTATTTTTCCTAATTTGTTTACTACTGTTCTGTTTCATGGGCACCGTCAATGGGAATTTCCCCTGAAAAATAGCAGTAGCTCAGAGAATACCTACACAGTCATTCAAATGTAATGAATCTGCTATGGAATTCTTGTTTAATGCAATCATCTATGCATGCATAATTTCAAGACATATTGTGCATAGGTGTTCATGTAACAAGATTGCAAGCTTGACTATTGTTAGTTAAAACATCAACAATGCACTGTAACAAAAACATGCAACCTTCCTCTAAATGGTAGTATGCATTTTATTTAAAAAAATATTCAAATAAAGGAAAACTTCAAATGGTTTAAGTAAGACCTAACCAAATAGTCCCCCTCAATGGCAGAGGGGCAAATCTTCTTGATCTATTCCTTACTAATGTATCCACTGCTTGGTCTCTGCTTTGTGTCAACATTTCTAGTAAATTAAAGTTACTGTCTTTAAAAATGAAATCTTAATTTTGATATGAAATAACTTTACCATTGTGTTTTTAAGAAGTATTTTGTATAGATTTCTTAAGTGTTTAATAATTATTTGTGCAGCTTTTCAGTATTTAAATGTTTGATTATTTAATTGATTGATTAACTCATTCAGTGTCTTATAAAAGTTGAGAGATTTGTGTTGGGTTTTAGTTCTGAAGTAGTCTTGTAAGTGGATAAATGAAAGTGCTTAACTGCAACCCCAAACACATTTTTACTTTGGATTCTTAGATCTATTTATTTAGGACCCAGTTGTCCTTCTGTTGGAAATTTTAGTTTATATCTTCATAGCATCATCAGATTTTTAAATATTATTTACTACATATTAATGCAAATGTGCTGGCTGTTAGCTACAATTTATTATCTGCACAATGACTACGTTTAAGCATTGTCAATAACTGTTTCAGCAAACTGAAGTTTTGAAATCATAGCTAGAAAAACTCACAGCTGAATATATCAGCCTGTTCCTTATACGTGTTGTGCCATGTTTTCACTGTTTGGAGTAGAGGAGGGCAGAATGCATCTCTCATATAGTTTTGACTGTTCTTGTAGAGCAGAACATCCAAATACTTTAGTTTGTTTATGTTTGCTGCATGCTATTTTGTTTGTGAAGTATTGTAAACTAACCAAGCCATTGTAGAGGAGTTCAAGGTTATCTTATCATGGGGGTAGGATAGCTGTCATTTTTAGACCAACAGCATTGATGTTTTATAAGCACTATCCGCGGTGGTGGTGCTGCGGTAGTGTTGTCGCCTCACAGTAAGACGCTGTCCAGTTCAGTTCTCAGCTAGAGTGTCTTCTGCATGCAGACATGCGTGAATGGGCTTACCTTCGTTGAAGGTTGTGCGTCAGGGCTGGTAACTCGGCACATAAAAGTCAACTACCAATCATTAGCGGACCGGAGTTCCGCTGTGGCGACCCCTAACTGGGAAAAGCTGTAAGACACAACAACATAGTTCTTTATCTTCTTTCTTTGATAAAATCTGACTTCTGCCATAGTTATTTGTTTACTAGTAATTTACTATATTTTCAATACAGTCTTCACATGGAAGTGTTAGGTGACCACCTCATTATTTCTCAGCAAGATGAGAACTACTCTAAGGGGATGGCAGAGAATTTCTTCATGGAACTTGCGTTACTTTCAAAGGAATCTAAAAAGAAACTCCTGTGGCATCTTTTTTATAATATGAATATTAACATCTAATTCAAGAAACTTGTATGTGTGCGTCTCGGTATGACTCATTTAAAAAGAAATAGCTACATCATAAATTTGCTTAAGCTGTTTTGACTAACGACAATGAAATGTTTTTTCTGTTAAAGCAAGGCCTTCCCTTGCAAATTACAAAAGTTGAAACTGACCCTTCTTTGTAGGTTTATATATATGTTCCATGCAATGATAAAGCTGGTTTCTCCATCAACTGTTCCAAATATTAACTGCCCTCTCTAACTGAAAAGGAAAGGCTATACTTAAACTTCCCAGTAATTCAGTTGTTCCTCAGTATGAAGATTATTTAAACTTCTGTTCATTTCTGGGTTTTTCAAACATTCTTTAAAATATTCCTATATAGCTGCAGATGACTAAATCAATAGTGAGCACCTATGGAATAAAACATTTAATACTACGATCTGTCAAAAAAATACATGCAATTTTGTCAAACTTTGCTTATTAAACTCCTTATACAAAGTGTTCATTTGGTTTATAAAGAAAGTAGAAGTTTTGCAGAGCTTGTGATGTTTTAGCCTATCAGGAATAATCCAGATATGACATTATACTCTGAAGCTCTAAGACTTTAAACATATTTTATGATAAAATACAAACTTTTTTATGATTTACAAATAATAAGATAGCTTCAGTATTAGACAGTTTAATCATGGAATCTTAAACACCATGTTACTGTAAAGACGATATTTTGTCATAGGGCTTTTTCCACTTATTGATATAAATGCTACTGATAACAGTGATATGATATGTCCAGGGATAAATTATGCTTACAAGGCATCATATTTTGTATATATCGAATTTTGAATTTCTGTAACCTTTCTGAGGCACATCTTTTGAATTATTGCACCTCCCTATTAAATGATTTAACATCTACCTTGACTAGGAACACATATGGTCTAGGATTTAGAAACCTTCATTTTTTTCCAGATTTATGCACCAGTAATTTATATGTCTTCATAATGCTTTCCTGACACCCCATCTCAGTATCATGGGTAAAAATGCCCCCTCCATCTAAGGTGTGGCAATAACACCAGCTTGTGCATCTCTTATTTTCTGGCTATGTAAATCTGTGCAACCAAATCGTTTGCTTTTATTTTGGAACTTAAAAAAATGTAAAATTCAGAATTTTAGTTACAGTTAGTATAACTAGCTTTTTGGTATTCCTGTATGAAGTATTTGATATGATCAATGTGCCAATTTGCCTCATTTCTGCTTGAGTGAATGTCATGTTATTGAAAAACCCTAGGCTAAAAAACAAATAAATCAGTCAAAAATGGTATTCCTTTATAACATCTACTCAATCTCTCCAGTTATGAAAATTTTCTTACTAAGAAGTTAGTTCTTGTTCGGCATCTACTTTTCTGAAGTACAAGCGAACACAGGAGGGTTATGGCTGACAAAGTTTGCAGATGACTGCAAACTGGGCGCCATAGTTGAAAACACATCTGACACAGATATCCTTCAGAAGGGTCTCACAGAAACGGATAACTGGTGCCAGAACCATGACCTAAAGTTAAACGCCAAGAAATGCATGGTCATACCCTTCGGGAAAAACAAGGTTACCCCTAGCTACCATATAGGTGGCAATCCACTGAACACAGAAGAAGTTATCAGGGATCTGGGGACCCGGGTTGACAGTAACCTTTCGTTTGACACTCACGTTGCTAAAGTAGTTAGGAAGACCTTCTACATTGCCCACCTGATCATGAAGGGATTCACATCTAGATCAAGGGAGGTCATCTTCCCCCTGTACTCATCACTCATCAGACCAATGATTGAGTACAATGCCCCTTTCGGAATGTATCTGACCCGACACCTGCAGCAGCTGGAAAGGCCCCAAAAGTTCCTTACCAAAAGGATAAAGGGTCTCAAAAATATGTCTTATGCTGCCCGACTGAAAGAACTCCAGCTCTATTCAGTCGCTTACCGCTTGCTCAGAGGTGACCTGTGCCTGACATACAAGGCCATGTCAAACCCAGATTTGATGAACATGCTTCACCTCAAAAAATCTAGATCCCTCAGAATTATAAGGGCGGGAGACTTAAACCTTGACACGGTTATTAATAGGACGTGCTGGAGGGACAGATTTATCACCCAGAGACTCCCTATGCTGTGGAACAAAATCCCGGTACATGTGAGGCAGAGCACCTCGCTGGCCTTGTTCAAGAGAAATCTTGACCAATGGATGGGAGATCGCAGATATACCCCAGGGATTACCTCAGTGTCACTGCTTGACAGAGGCACAGCAAAATAATGGGCATAGTTTTCTTCAAACTAAAGGGGTGGTGAAAGCCACAAAACTCTAGGCTAGGCTTATAAATGCCCTTGGGCAGATAGCCTAGTATGAACCTATGAACCTATGAACCTAATATAGTTATGACCTAACCTTAATATGATCTGTTGCTGTAAACTACTGAAGCCTTTTGATAGCATTGCTATTTCGTTCTGTTGTTTTCCTTGCCTAGGTGTTATTGTTCTACTATGTCACCTCATTTTGGCACCTGATACCTCTGTGGCAGAGATGGATGTGATTTCATATAGACAATGTGCAGCAAATGACAAGAGCATTTAAAGATATTCCTTTTACCTGAACAATCATGCCAAATAATGTCTAATTCTTTGCATATTATAATCAGAGTATTATTTTATTACTAAATGAAATGTTTGGGTTTTACACCTTTGTTGCAGTGTGTTATTTTAACCTGTGTATTATATTACTTTTATTTAAAATTCAATAATAAATTGTGATTAACAAATAATATAAACTCATAGTGTGGAATTATCACATTGACAAACTCTGTAAGCTAATTACTATGTATAATTAAACATCTCTTCCAGAGTTATAAAAAGGCTTAAAGTTGGTTAATAAAGACCTAAAGTGTACTATTTAGAAAGGCAAGGCATGTTATAAACATAAGATTATCACCATCACTGAAGAAAACAAGCAAACATAAGGCCTTCTTTATTCATATTAGCAGTTTCACCAGTAATCATCTGTTTCCAACAGATGTGATAATCACTGATGTTACCTGTTCAGACAACTCAGAAACAAATTCAGCTTTTTCACTTTGCCTACCAGCTTTTTCACTTTGCCCACTCTCCCTGCTATTTCCTATGTTACCCAAGTTACTTCCTTTGCAAAGTAACTCTAGAACAGATCATATCTGGATGTCCAAACCAAATAACACTAGCCCCCTGTGTCCCAATAACATCCCTAGTGCCTTCTGGTAAGTGCAACGCTTAGTTTAGTCCAATAGTAGAAGCTTGTAGTTCTGGGTTGCAAATACTTTCATCGTGTGTACATAAATTTTCCTCTTTCATTTCCATGTATTCACGTATAATACAACAAATACAGAAAAAAATACTCAGTCTGCATCATCAAGTTTGTAACACCACTGAGCGTATTAGTCACCTTTCCCAACACAGCCATGCTGAAATTGATTTCTCCTACATGCCAAACAGAATAATACCCTGGGCGCTCTTAAATCTAATTGCAGTAAATGGATGGTAGACTGGAACTTAATTCCTCGGGGATGTGGAAATAGTCTCATGGTGAGGGAACTTACATTTTGAGTTATTTGGCTAAACTTCTCAATAGCCACTTCACTCATAAGCTTAATAACTATGAGCCCTATGGATGTGTGAATCCATTTTACAGTTGCTTTCTGGACTTGGTGAATGCTTCTGACAACCATGTACCTACATGTTCCATAAGGAGTCCTATTGGAATATGAGGCACAAGGTTCACTGCTGCATACTTTCTAGACTCTCTGAACACAGACAGAGTTGTATCTACATTCATGGCATTCATTTAAAATGGCTGTCAGGCTCTGCCAAGAATCCATCATGGCAGGGTTTCTTTTCAGTGTTTTCACAAACATGATATAAAGACACAGCTAAGGATGTGAATGTATTCCGTCTAGAGTTTTCACATACATGATATAAAGACACAGCTAAGGATATAAATGTATTCGGTCTAGAGACTGAGGGAAAGCAAATCTGTTGTTTGTAGATAATGTTATCCTTTGGGATTTTTCTGACCACTGACACACTTAAATGATTCACTGTTGACTACGAGATAGCTAGCATAACAATCAACATTTACAAATCTAGGGCCGATTAATATCTACAAATGTGAAAAAAAATGAACTGCTATATTCATATGGGGGTGGGAGACCTGCCTTTGGCAGAATCTTGTGGTCTTGTTCATGAGTGCTGCCAATGGTGGGAAGTGAAATTCACTACTGGCTTGGAGTACTGACTGCACTGATTTGTGTGCATGAAACAATACTTGAGTTCTCAGATCTAACTCTCAGCCACTTTAAGCCCTCTACCTTCTAGTTGTACTTAATGTACCCAGGAAAGCAAGAATTGACATCTCTCTGTCTCTTTTATGAGTCCCCCTCCCCCACTAATTCTCCAATCCTCCTAATTCTCCAATCCTGTTTTTAACTAGTCTGTTCTCATGTTACTTACTCTTAACCCTTTTTGATTCCCAGCTCAAGGTTATCTTAACTCATGTTTGTTCTACGTTCTAATGTATTCCATGTATGCTAAATTGCCTTGTAACACCTGCTTTTTGTCTGTCAAGCTATTTGTAACTTTAATGTTCTGTAACTGAAGTTTTAATGTTCTGTTTCTCTATCTGTTTTATGCGGAGCTTTTCTCCCCGGGCCTCTACTGAAAATGGACATATATCCAGTTAGACTAGCCCGGTCAACAAATGTAAAATAAATAATAAATAAATAAATAATCACTACAGAACCTCAACATTCAAAAATCAGTAATCAAGTTTGGGCAAGTTTGTAATGAAGATGAATTTGTACACCAAATTTTATGTTTATGGAAGTAATACATATCTGTGAAATTTACATTTATTCAGTCATTCTCCACTTGTGTACTTAATCCACTTCAGGGTCATGTGGGATCATTACGTGGCTGTCACTCACTAGAAGAGGTGTGAAAAACAAAAGGATCTCCATTTCATTGATAACTTGCATTTGAGATATGGGAGGAAACTGGTCCATCTGGAAACCCCCCCCCAAAAGACACAAAACATGCCTTTAGACTCAGAAGCCCCCCAAATATTAAATAAAATTGAAAACCAAGCACTATGGAGCAGCAGTGCTAAATGATGCACAGCTTATTGCATCATAATACACTTGTATGGCTACTAAAAATCATGGGTGTATATGCAAAGGTAGGGTGCTACACCAAAGATAGGAGGTTGTGTACAAACATCAGATATGATGACAGAAGCTGCTCAGAGAGTTGAAGAAATAGGTTGAGCAGTTAGAAAGAAAGGTGGAGGAATGACAATGGAAATGTAACTGATTTTTGTAAAAAAAAACATTTTTCTAAGTTATTGGTATACAGAAATATGTGCAAAAAGGGAAGAGGCGGAGGTATGTAATTTTATAAAGTATCAAAGGGAAGATGCATTAGAAATAAAAGAACTGAGGGATGAACATGGGAAGATAGAGCAGGTTTATGAAGAGATTACAACAAAGAAGATACTACATTGTCACTATGTTTAGAGAAGGAGAGCATAATGACCCGGAATACTTTTTTTAAAGGTATCAAACATCCAAGAGAGGAAAACAAGACTGTTATGCTAATGCCAGTTGTATTGTTTTAAACTGTGCTGTTCAGCACAACTCTCTATGCAGTGCACCAAGTTAGGGTGGAATTCCATTTGGTCTCCCAAGAACTATTCCCTACAAATGCTTATAAGGTAAGTTACAATTAAATTACAAATTTTAAATGTTATATATTTTGAGGAGATTTGATATGAAGGTTTTTAAAGAAGGAATTCTGATTTTTTTTTTTTTGTAAAAAGAGAAGTTTAGGTGGAAAGTTTGAACAAATGGAGAATGCACACATTTATTAAATACATGCATACGTAATGTGCTGGACAATACTGCTAGCACCAGACAATAATATGGTATGCCTGGATGGTGTATTAACTATAGCTTAGATAATGTGTTAAATGTACATTGTAACCCTATTAGAGAATGAATGTTCTGTGACTGGGTGCTAATATGTACATACCACCCAGTAAAAAACAAACTAGACTGAAAAAAAAGCAAACAGGTATACTTTTTATGCTTACTAAATGCAGCTTTGCTGATTAGTGAGCATCAAGTAGAAGAAATAAAAACAAGTAAATGAATATAAAAAAAGGTGTGTGTGTGTGTGTGTGTGTGTGTGTGTGTGTGTGTGTGTGTGTAAGAGAAAGACAGAATGAAAAACAGAACAAGTGAGTGAAGAAGAGAGACAGAGAGTGAGAGAGGCAATGCATACCTATCAACTTCTTTGATTAGGAATTATGGATAAGGACACCAAAAAGAGGGAATAGTCTTAAACTCAGGGACAATTTTAAATATAATGCCAATACACTTAATTAATAGAGTAAGAGGGGGTGGGAGGTTGGCATAATGGTTAAGGTGTTTACCTTACAAACGTAAGGTACAGGGTTTGAATCTCAGATGTGGTAACAGTGGCGGATTTAGAAATCTGCAAAAGGGGGGGGGGGCACACTGGTCAGTTGACTACCATTGACAGATTCAGAAATTTCCAGAAGGAAGGGTGCAGTCTGGAAAGTACACCAGTGTGGCGTGGAGGTGGGTGGAACACTGGCTGTGGAAAGATCCTTAAGATGCTCTGACAGTACATATGAAAAAGACAGCAATATATATTCTGTTGCACATCATTGTGTTCTGGCTGTGGTAGTGGAGGTAGGTAACGCCTGCCCAGCATACAGCAAATTTACAGACAGTACTAGCTATTGGTTACTCATGGCAGGTCACAGACCTCTCTCATAATGACACAGTTTGCATATGTGTTATGATGGCCTAGCAAAGAGTCCCAGTAAAGGCGATATTACCTCAACAAGCACCATAGCAAAAGCAAGCAACTTTGTAAGTAAAGCAAAGCCATTGAATAACTATGCACGTACACACACACACACACACACACACACACACACAGCAACATCAGCATTTACATGTTATGGGAAAAAAGACCTTTCCTCTATTCAGTCTCCTGATCTATGCCTGGCTTACAAGGCATCCACAAACTCCACAACTATGAATCTCTTACATACTCGTAAGCCAAAGAGTACCAATAATACAAGGTATAGGAACCTGAATTTTGTCTGTTACTTAAACAGAACATGTTGGACAGACAGAGTCCCAGAGACTGATCCTCCTATAGAACAGGCTTCCCATCCATATGAAACTGAGTTTGTCTATTACCCAATTTAAGCACAACATAGACAAATGGATGGGGAATAGAACATTTGCACGGGGCCTGGCATCCATGTCCCTTATGGACAGAGGTAGCTTATAAATGCCTAATCCTCAATGTCCTATTTGGATGTAGGACATAATTATTCTTTCGGGAAAACTTGGCTAGGCTTAGAAAGCCCCCCCCCCCCCAAGTCATTAGTCTAGTAACAGTCTATGAATCTATGACCTCAGTTCAGTTATATGCTGTTAAGAAAACAAATGAAATCACTGCAAATATCACAGAGAAATATAAACCAAAAGCGGATGCTTTGGGCTGAATCAGTAAAGATTCCATTTAATTTGTGCAAAAAAATAACAGTTCCACTATCACAAGAAAAAAATCGAATGTTCCAAGGATTGGAATCCCCAAACTGTATTTGCCAAAAAAGGCCAAAAGAACCCCCAAAGAAAACACTTTTTAAATGTTTTTTCCAAGAGGAAAGTCCCACTGCACCCCATGATGTGGAGGTGAGGAGAAGATCCCTATACCCCAAAACTTATATAAACCAACTCCATGATCACTCCAACTCAAAGAAGGGTGAAATTCCCTCAAAAAGGTCATTGCTGGTAGAACTGACAGACGGTGACTTCCAATGGAGGAACTCCGACTGTCAGGGGCTTGAACCTCATGAGGTTCAAGACTTCAATTTTCGGCCACCTGAAGGTCACTCAATAACACACAAAGCTTTCCTCAGCAGAACACAAACATATCATCTAACAGTTCGCCATCATTTTTATCGACAAATAGTCTGCATACCCATTGCCTACTTGAAGTATCTTGTTTGACCCTTCTAGTATAAAAAAATAATGCATTAATGTACATTATGTTTCACAGAAGCAGTAATCACTGCTTGTCTTCCAGCATGTTTCACTCAAATATAGCTCAGTCCTACAAAGTTAGAATTACAACATCAAACAGCAGGGGCCAGTCATTTAATCCATGGACAGTCATCATACCCATTACCTACCTGTAGTGTCCAGTTACATTAATGTATTATTCACTTAAACAGTAGTGACAGATTGTACTCCTGCTTGCTTTATTCAAATAAACTTCACTCCTTCAAAGATAGAATTCAAAGCTAGAATTAAAACAACAAAACACAAGGGACAATTTCATCCACAGACCAACTCCACACCTATATTCTACGTAAAGTATCTACTTTGACCCTGACAGGATTAAAAATAATAGTTTTATTAATATATTTTTGTTGCAAAGAAAAAGTCACAGCTTCTCTTCTAACTTGCTTTTGCCAAAGGCACATTAGTTTTGCAAATCCAAAATTATAAAAAATAAACATTGGGTCAGTCATTTCATCTACATACAGCCTCAATGCCCACTGCCTATCTACAGTATCTGGTTTGTCCATTCTAGGATAAAAATAATTAACTGTTTTTGCAAAACAAAAATGCAGTAATGTAATCTTGGCTTGTATTCAAGCTTGTTTACCCAAATACACATAAAACCGGATATAGCAATGCATGAAAAGAAGACAAAAGTAACAGCGATCATCGAAATCACCACACCCAGGGACTACAGTGTCTTCTGTACAGACAGACACAGTTGTCAAATGTCAGGACTTGAGGCAGAAATGACAGAAATGAGGAAGAAAGATACCCAGACAGTCCCAATAGTAGTAGGAGCAATGGGTCTTATAAAAAAGAATCTTCAATCATATTTAAATATGTTACCAATACATGTAACTCCATATACATTGCTGGAGTCATTGCTGGGCACATTGCGGGTGCTATGAAGAGCAATTCTGGCCGACATCAAAGATTAAAACAATACTAATTTCATGAACTTTAATTGTACTTTGACTTAGGAATGGGGTCCATTCCCATCATGGTATTAAAAAAACCCAAAAGATATGGAGAAATTAAAAAAAGACAGAAGCTGGGCATAAACCCATAAATGATTAGATGGGTAACCAACTGGCTCACTGACAGAACTCATACAGTCAAAGTAGGGGATTCCACCTCTACCAGCAGAGCTGTTACTAGTGGTGTTCCACAAGGATCTGTGCTGGGTCCACTTCTCTTTGGAATCTATTTCTCAGAAGTTCAGGGGAAAATAGATGGCCTGTGCCTAACCAGATTTGCTGATAACTGCAAACTGGGTGCAATCATTGAATACCAAAACAGTGTCACCGTACTACAAAAACAGCTTATGTAGACAAATGACTGGTGCCAAAGCCACAAAAAAAATTATTATCATCCCCTTCAGTAAAGGTGAAGTCCTGGCAAATTACAACATTAACAATACCCCCCCAGTGGTAAGAGACTTGGGAATGCAGGTTAATAGCAGCCTTAACTTCAATCATCATGTATCCACAGTGATGAGAAAGCCCTTCTACGTTGCCCATCTCATAATCAAGGGAACAGCATCCAAAAAGAAGGAGGTTTATAACTCCTCTCTAATCGTTCCTCCCTTCTATATGTACCTTACCAGATACCTGCTGCTGCTGGAGAGACCTCAATGGTTTATCACCAAGAAAATTCAAGGCCTTCATCACATGACCTATATGGACAAACTGAAGGCTATGTCACTATACTCTGTATTGTAAAGAATGCTTACAGGCGACTTGTGCCTGCCCTACAGAGCGGTCTCGGACCCTGCCTTAGTGGAGATGCTACACATCCGCAGATCTTATGGGACAAGACTCACTCACTCTAGAGACCTTAACCTAGCCTGTAACATAAATGGGACTTGCTGGAGAGACAGCTACATCTCCCACAGGCTATCACTCCTCTGGAACTAACTCCCAATGCAAGTTAAACAGAGCTCCTGAGTGACACTATTTAATTGTAACTTGGACAGTTGGACGGGAAACCATAAATTCACCCCGGGGGTTTCATATATGTCCCTCTTGGATAGGGGCAGTCAGTGCTGATCATAAATTTACATGCTAATACAGGCTATTTCTCTCAGTCTGTGAAGGAACAAGGGTAAATCATGGCTAGGCTTGTTTGTAAAAGGCCCTAGTAACCTTCTATGATCTTATGAAATCCTGTACCTTGTTTTTCTGAGGTAAATAACTTAACTATTATGCCAACTCCCAACCTCAAGTTAATTAAAGCCAATACTGTGTTAACAGAGTTAAAACATGACGTACACAACACTGAAGTGTTAAATGACATGTTCCTTCTACTGTTAAAATTATTTTCCCAGCCTATAAGTTACATTTACTGCCGTCTGTGCGTTAATGACTTTCCTTATGACTTCCTATGTTTCATATTCTCAGCTACCCCAGATTTAGCCAAAACACTTTTGAATTAAATATTCTGCTCTGTTTTTTTTTTATTCCCACAAAAGTTATATTTTTGTTGTCCCTTACAACTAAATTACACTTTTGCTCCTTTTCCACTTGCACCATATCTCACTTTAAAACTTACATGAGCTGAATACATCATTACTTACACTTCGAGGAGAATAAAAATATCTTCCAATCTGCTACAACTGTCCTTGATTTTCCATTCCCAGTTCTTTCACTCCAGTGTTAGACTCATTGAAACAGCCGCACAGCTGCAGCTGTTTAAATTAATGAACATGGGAATTGCAATCCACATCTGAATACCAGCAATCTCATATGTGTTGCCAGTATTAAGGCACTGAATCATGTAGAAAAGTCATTTAAATTGTCAAGGAAAAGCTAACACTTTCCTTAAGAAACTGTGCCATCTTTTCATCTTACTAGGAAGAGAAAGAAGTGGCAGACAAATACAAGTAGCAATCATAAGTCTCGACCTTCCATCTACAAAATAAGGAGCACTGTCCTTCATAATGTGGAACAAATAAACAAAATGTCATAGGAGAGGGAATATTTCCATGACAAACAGCTATGCCAATAGGCATGACCCAACTTTCAAATAACCGTGAAAATAGCGCTACCGCATTTTTAAGTATGGCAACCGGAAAACTTACAGAAAGTGGGACTTCAAGGTGGCTTAACATAGTTTAACACAACATAAGTGACAGGGTTAATGCAATCAGAAACAGTCCAGAATGTTTTGTAGCCTGTAGCTGTCCAAGTATCTTGTGCTCTTATTTTTTTCTTCAGCTGTTCCTCAGACAAGCTTCTCTCAGTCTCACTGTCCGGTAGATTCACAGTCATGATGAGAGACACAGTTAAAAGAGACACTCAGGATCTAAGAGTTATCAAGTCAACTGACTGGATCCTCTAACTGAATGTTCCTTCATGACTTGTGAAGCAAGACGGAAAAATAAATACTTAAAAGGAAAATAAAGCTTCTGTGGGTTGAAATGGGCAAATGTACAAGCAAATGAGGTTCTTTCTCAACTGTGTACTGCTTTTACTGTATATTTTCTGATTTCAACTGAGACAGTTAAAAAGCATTTTTTTATACCACGCTGTAAGGCTGCTTAAAAAAAAACAAAGGGGAGGGAGTGCACCCCTGCGCCAAGTCCTAAATCCGCCATTGGGTAAATGGCTAGGCTTCATATGGTCGACAAATGCAGTTAGCTTAGTACTAACCTGTGAGCCTATGACCCTATAAGAGGTTTTCCACCAATGTCCATTTTCTGAACAGTAGTACGAAACTATAATGTCTGGCTTCATTGACTGACAATAATCTTCAATGATTTACCAGAAAATCAAACATTCTTGAGTGACAGAAAACAATTGGGAAAAGACATTCATTTGATCACAATAAGTCAACTGATGTGTATTCAATCAAGAAAGTAGTTGTAACTGCTGAGTACACTTGCATATGGTGTGTGTGTGTGTGTGTGTGTGTGTGTGTGTGTGTGTGTGTGTGTGTGTATATGTGCCCGTGCAAGTGGATGAACTATTTTTGCATAAAAATATAAGTACTATATAGGAACAATAAAAAGAAATGCAAAATGGCCAAACAATGAATGGCATTACATTGACCACAAAATGAGGAAACTCAGCACTGGTTCTACACGGGGGAGCAAGCTGCCTGCACCCCAGTGTGTAATGTCTACTAACATTTTCCAGCAATGTGATTCTACCCTTTGTGTTTGTGACTAAAGATGCTATAACCTTAAGGGTGATGTACTTGATTAAGCTGCTTTCTTTGTTTAATGGGTGGTCAGGTAGCTTGTATGTATGTGGGTAGATATATAAGGCAGGGATGCCCAATTTGTCCAGTACTGTTTATCAATATTTTAATCTATCATTCAGAATGCATCTTTCCAAACTTATTGCCTTGCAGCAGTCTCCACAAGCCAATATTTTTATTGCACAAATGATGACCCTCAACTAATTCATTTAAATACACTTTACGCACTACCAACATAATTATAACACATACCAAAAATACCACAAAGCCATCCCTTTTGTAAATCTACTTACTTATTTTCTCTTTCTTTTTCACCTATTCCTTATAATTTAAAAATAATCTACTTTTCAAGATGATACTCTTACTACTGCTCATAGTATTACCTATCATATCGCTTGCTCATGTTACCTTCTATCAGCAATCTCCATTTAACAATTTAAAAAATAAACACTTCTCAGGTTTTGCAGTTACTTAATATATTCTGCTCCAACTTTAGTATATCTCAATCTTTCTTTACAGCACAAGCCATACAACTCTCAAAAACTTTACTGTTACCCAAAAACTTCCATCAGCCATGGACATCATTTACTAATTTAAGTATAGGGCCTTTTTCTAGAGTCTTTTAAAACTTTTTTAGCCTGTTCTTTTCATTTTCAATTTGTGTTCAAATTTAATTTTTCATTGGCGTGTGCCACTACTGATAGCCTACCAGCCAGTGTTTGCATCAGACAAATTAAATGGTCCTCAGCTGTGTTGACATACATCCTAACTAAGGCCCTCAAACCTAACTAATTATTCCACCAGCCCCCATCTACCCTAAATTAAAATGCATCTGGCTTACATCTACACTCACCAGCATTTGTAATAAATTGCCAGATGTCTATGCCAGGATTGCTCAGTAATGGCCTGATGTTCTAGTTATATACAAAATAAGTCAAGAAGCCAAGGATGAGGAAATTATTACTCCAGAATATAGTATAATAAGACTAAACAAGACTAGGAAAAAGGTGGAGGCATAGCCATCATCTGTAAAAAAAAAACACCTTAGCTTCTCTATCCCTATCTTAATACCCTAAAAATTAAAAATTCAGAGATCCTAATAACATCAGTCAAACTAAATAAAAGTCTGCATATTACAGGAATACACATACCCCTGGTAACAATATTGACACTATAGAATAATTTTTCTCCTGAGTCTCATCATGCATTTTGCAAGAAAGAATCATAATGGGTGACCTCATCGTTGATTAGCTAACCATGAAACAATTAAAAAATGCCATCGGTCTATATGGTTTCTCTCAGCTCATCTCAGCCCCCAACCAGATACAACAAAACAAACAAAGCAACAATTGATTGGATACTGACCAACAACCCAATAAATATTACCAAATCTGATACCCTCCCAGACATCCTAAGTAAGCCTCTCCCCATCTATGCTATAAGGGATAACACTGGTATAAAAAAAACAGTGCAGATCTAATGATGCCCACAGCCTCTCCTCCCTCCAGCCGGACTCATTTATCTCCAACCTGAAAGCAGTCTATTGGAACTTTGTACCTAGATGAAGCCATAGCCCTGTTTAACTCTACATTCATGAATATACTGAATAATCATGCTCCCATTAGAACTAAAAGAGTTAAGACCAAACCTGCTCCCTGGCTGTCTTAAGGTACTAAACAATGAAAAAATAGGATAATGCATGCAAAACATGGAGGAAAGTCAGTACTATGTCCGGTCTTCAGTTATATGAAGAACTAAGAAATGCTACCAAATACAAAATCATAACTGATAAAAATACTACCATATTAGACTACAAATTGAGAAAGAAAATAACTATAAAGCTAGATGGTCAGTCTTAAATCATCTAAATCCAAGTCAATAATTACAGCTCAGCCCATATTTAACTAACCAAATTAATTGTATTGCTAATCAATTCAACACTTATTTGATATAATTGCCTCTTTTATTATCACCTCACCCACACCTACCACCACTACCTTCTTGAAGCTACAAAGTAGCCAAAAAGATCTTTAGGTTCCAACCAGCACCTACTGCTATGATCAACAAGCTACTCCTTAAACTCAAACCTACCACCCTTCCTCAGGTAAAATACTAGACAGATTAATATGTTCATCATAGAATACCTAGAAACCTTGTCCTATCCAGTATCAATCCTAATAAATAGGTCAATTAAGGAAGGATATGTTTCCACACTTTGGAAAAATCATATATCTCACCTCTGCACAAAGGAAGAAAATCCAATGACATTTCTAACTACAGGTCTATAGTCATCTTATCCGCTCTGTCAAAGATATTAGAAAAGTCTGTTCATAGACAGGTCCTCAACTTTGTTACAAACAAGATTTTCACCCCAACCCAGCATGGCTTCCATCTACGCTACATCATTACAACTGCACTTCTAAACGCTATCACTACAGCCAACCAGAATTGGAATAATGGTGACTCAGTCTCAGTGACACTCTTAGATATGTCCATGGCATTTGATATCATATCCCATCACAAACTGTTACTTAGACTAACTTCGGTCTATCCTGGTTTCATAGCTACCTCTCAAACAGGATATAGGCACTCAAATGGGAAAACAATATCTCCACCTTTCTCTCTGTAACATTTGCAGTCCCACAAGGCTCAGTATTAGGTTTTCTGCCATTCTATAACTTCAATGATCTGCACACTGTGACTAGCCATGCATCCATCATACAGTATACAGTTAACTCTACAGTAATCTGTTCAGCAAATAATCTAGAAAAACTAGGATATGTAATGCGGGGATACTTTACCTCCACTGAGATATGGATAACAAGCTCACAATTACTATTAACCCCCCCCAAATCAAAACTGATCCTATTCACCCCAAAGCAACTAGCTCCTCACAAACAGCAGTTTGCCATCAGGCCCTCCAATAATACTGCAATAGAACTAGTAACTAGTAAAAAGAATGAGTAGGTATTCCACGACTATCGAAGCAAACCAGTCCACTGAATAGATGTAAAAACAAAACTTTTGTTTGGTTTATAAGTCGTTATATCAAGTAGCATAGTATTCATGGTTTGTTTGTAGTAGTTGCTATCTAATAATACTGTTGCTCCCCCCTTGTCAGCTGGTTATATAATAATTATGTCATTATGCTGTAAATCTCTCAATGCTAATCTTTCCCCTTGACTCAAATTATAAAATTCAGGTTTCAACCTCTCTTCACCTCTTAAAAACAATTCAAGAAAGTCATTTATACAAACTTTTTCAAAGCTATCTATAAGAGGATGTAAATTGGGTGTAAATGTAGAAGGTTTCCTGAAATTACATGCACCAGCTTCTCTCGCTTTGTCATTGAAATATATATTTAAATCCATGTTTCTCGTAAAACATTTCAAATCTACAATTAAATCACTGACATCCACATTTTGTGAGGGAATGAACGACAAACCCTTATTGAGAATAGAAACTTCTGTAGGAGTTAACACATGCTGAGGTAAATTAATTACCAAGTTCTGTGTGTTGGTTTCAGCGTCTTCTTCTGAAACTCTAACTGTTCGCTGGACGTTTTGCATTTTTTGCCCTTGTATTGTGGACTCCAAGTCTGTTGTTTGGGCACATGGAACAGTATTACTATTAGCCTGATCCGAAATCTCAGGCATATTAGAAAAAATCTTTTTACGCACAACCTGTTC
Organism: Protopterus annectens; assembly: GCF_019279795.1. Taxonomy (NCBI): domain Eukaryota; kingdom Metazoa; phylum Chordata; order Ceratodontiformes; family Protopteridae; genus Protopterus; species Protopterus annectens. The sequence continues at coordinate 432,405,288 of NC_056749.1, forward strand.
AGAACGTGCTGATGGTGTCTCAACATTGTTATCTGTGTCTACAGACAGGCACACTTCTTGTTGACGAACATCAGTTCTCTCAAGCGGAAATGAGGTTATACTGCCAGAGGTAGTAGGAACAGAAGAGCTGGAACACTCCGGTGTAGTATATGGGATGTTAGGTGTAGCAACAATGTCTCTCGGCTGGGTGGATTCCCTCGGCCAAGAAAAAACATTCCCTTGTGAGAAATCGAGACAATCCCTTTCTAATTTCTTCTTTTTAGCCTGTAACAGTCTATTATCCATAGATGAAAGGGTGGTCGCAATATCTACAAAAAACTCTTCTAACTGAGTGTGAGTTAACAATGAAGTTAAACGCTGCTCCAAAACCTGAGCTTCTTTGCTCAGTTCATCTTCGATGATATTGTACTGTTGTATAAGAAGTCTCATATATCCATTGCTTGTTTCTAAATTGAGTTTTTGCTTAGGGCCAATTTAGAGTGCCCAATCTACCTACAGCATGCCTTTGGGATGTGGGAGGAAACCGGAGCACCCGGAGGAAAGCCACGCAACCACAAGGAGGACATGCAGACTCCGCACAGAAGTCACCTCAGCCGAGGATTGAACTGGAGAACCTCTTGCTGTGAGGTGACAATGCTAACTGCTGTACCACCGTGGCCACCCAAATGATTTAAGCTACAATACTTTACTGAATTCTTTGTATGTTTCTGTAACACATTGTTTTAAATACTTGTATGTTATCTGTCTAACTTGTAACTACTGTGCAGCTTTTCTTTTGGACCCTCTGCTGAAAAGGGACATCTATTTGGCCAGCTGGAACATCCCCATAACAAATGTAATAATAAACAAATAAATACTGAATGACTTGTGTGGTGTTTCAGCCAATTTGATCATTCCTTTTAAGATGGGCACCACATCAAAACAGATTCAGAATGCATAGCAAGTAAATAAATAAATTGCTCTGTATCTAACAGTCCATCAGTCATTATCATATATTATCTATACACAGAAACTTTACTATGTGTAGGAGATAAATCCCCTTTTTCTTCTGTACTTCATCAATTTATTGCTGTTTATTTTTATGTTCTATAACTCTGTCTGGCAGCTAATTGATTTTTCTTCATCATTTACATGTAGAAAAGGAAAACAAAAATATAAAATAAAATAAATACAAAAGTTTTAACAATGGTAATTTAAAGTAGTTAAAACAAATCTCACAATTCATTTGTTTATTGGTTTGTTGACCAGATAAACAGACTGGTCATTGGACCCTTTTCAGCCATGAACCAGGACCATAGTAAAATTAGAGAAATGCAGTGTACCACAGTGGTGTATACTTACCTATTTCTAAGCACAAAATAGAGTTAACCAGAATTTAATGGCTCATCATATATGCGTCCAGTGTTGGTTCATCCTGACAATGTACCTGCTGGGATGCCTCTGTACATGCAGCAGTAGACAAAAGGCAAACAAATTCTATTAACAGCCCAACCTTCTTGATGTTGCACAAAGTAGTTTGGTATAACTATTTCCTACGTTATGAAGTTGTAATGATTCCCTGCTCTTCTCATTCTTATGCTGCTGCATTACAAATATAGTTTTATATATATTGAAAGATAGAAATCTGGCCTTTAGTAAGTAGGGTAGTATCCCGCATTTCTCACATTAGATACCTGAAAAACACACTGAGGATACTTTGTACCTACCAATCTGAGGCTAGAAAAGAGGAAATGCTATAGTTCCCTAAAAAACATGAGTGCTTTGGTGTTCATAAATGTTCTGTTTCAAAGCACACCATGGTATCCTAAGTTTATTTGCATACATTTTACTTAGATGCTTGGAAGAACCTGACATAAATAAGAAGGGAGGTCCAAACTTTAAGAAGAACTCTCATTCTACAGAGTTTAAATAGAGTAATATTGTCCCACAGATGAAACTTGTGTCCGGTAAGAAGTCTTCCTCCTCAGCTAATAGATACTTTGTACACATACAGCAGAAGCACTCATGGGGATTTTTTCCCCCTTAGTCTATCAGTTAGGTTTTCCCATTAACTTTAATGGCAAGCTAATATCTATGTAAAATTAAATGCAAACGTTTGGACAGTGGCTATGTAAATCACTATTATATGTTGCAGGTTCACAACCTTTTACAAAATAAGCAAGCAGTAATGCCCAACAGGGTGGGCGTTATCAAAGAATTAATGTATGCTCAAGGGTGTTGTGAGCCCTGGCACTGCAGGAGATTCCTTTTTCTGAGTGGGTTAGTTTGACTGGGCTGTGGTAGCCCCTTTTCAGCAAAGGCCTAGGGACAAAATCTCTAGTTACAAAACAGACAATTTTATATAATATACATGTATGTTTTGTGAGGCACCATGTTTTTTATGTAAGAGAAGCAGAAGTCAGAGGTTTTCTTTATTGTTTTTCTCCGTATACATTTACGTTGCATTTTAATTTAATCGTAATTGTAATGACAATTGTTTTGGTAAAATCTGATTCAAAGACAATGGGTCAGATTCAGAAAGAGTGGCAAGCAGCATCTCCATGCTTAGCTGAACCAAATCAAGGGTTTAAATGTCTCCCTCTTGAATATTTAATTAGATAACTCAAGTGCTGCACTAAGCTATACTAAACTAAATATCAACTATGTACAGCCCTGGTGCAGTTTATGAATACTTGCTATCAGCCAGTCGATATCATGCTGATACCAGAATGGGTGTTGCTGTCTTTGTGCAGCTCACTGCAAGACTAAACATATATACTGTCTACCAAATTAAATGACTGGCATTTATCTGAGTTATGCAACTTGCTGTAGTTGCACAAAACTGCTACAGCTCATGTTTGTTATGCACGTTGGCTGGAAAATTGGAACATTACAGTGATGTGCAGTGTTGATTTGTGTGTGAGTCACTATGAGTCATGCCTAATGGCTGCTTAAATCATTCAGTCATGCAAAGCTGTCTACACCGAGTAATATTACTTTCTTTTTTTAGGCTATTTGTTTATTTATTTTCCAAGAAAATGAACTTTTCAAAACCTGGGTTGCACTAGCTGGAGTAAATAGAAATTATATGTGAACAGTTTAGAGTAAACAATTAACTAGCATGTTTTTAACAAGTGGGTGGAAACTATAGTAACCAGATAAAATTAATATAGACATGGAGAGAACATGCACACAGTATCATGAAGATAGAATTGAACCCTCGACCATTCACTTGTGAAGGATGGTTGTTAACACAGACCCAACTCTGCTCTCCCAACAAATACTTGGGGATATCCAGGCAGTTTTCTAGATCAGACCCCCTGAATACTGTACATCAAGTGGGCCTTGAGTAGTATTAGTCTACTAGCTTTAAACACCCATCCACCCCCTCCCTCCCACCCACACAAATACTTCTGATGACATTTAACTTCCCTTTGATGCTTCTGAGTTCTCTGAACAATAACATGTGCTATACTTTGTTAGTTCTTTGTTTGAATACCTTTATTGAGTTATTACTTGTGACACAGGCACATTTACATTTTTATAAAAGTAATCAAACCGTATTAACAAGTTAAAATTAACAAACATTATGCTTCAAATATATTGCTATATATCATATATATACTTTGTTACCTCTGTAACATGTTTGTCCTGTCATTCACAACCTTCACCACATTACAAAAAGTTCTGTTAACTGAGAAAAAAATACTATGTGCTTTATCAGAATTAATTTTATAAATCATTTCAAGAAAATTAAATATACACAGCAGGGAAGAAGCAAGCAGTCCTCACATTTAGATCCCACTCCCCATGAGTCGTTTGATTGCACAGTGCTTTTGGAGTTGCCATGAACTACTAGGCCTCACAGTGTTCTCCCTGTACAGCAACTTGACATGCTTGGTACTTCATGCCCCCTCTAAAGGCTTTACCTTAGCTGTATAAATAGAAGGGATTTTTAGTTACTAAATTAATGTCTTTCCACTTAAGATGGAGTTGATTACTGTTTATTTTGTTTTCTTATTGAGTCTGGATTTGTCTTTTCTCTTTGGCAGGACTCATTATTAAGCCTTCTATACAAGCCTCCCTCAAGAGACTTAACTGGCATTAAGACCAAATAGTAGGCTTTTTTCAAAAATGTGTTTAGTGTCTAAAATCTATCTAATAATGAGAGTGCATTTTCTTGTCTAACCTGGAAAATAAGGGATTCTGCACCTGATGTGTTACTGTTGCCAAAAGAATGCCACATCCCTATTATTATTATTATTTGGTATTGTATACTGCGACTACACAGCAGTTACTCATCTCTAAGATGCACTGCGTAGCATAAGCCGTGGCATCAAACTAACTGTGTAGTACCTTCATTTGAAGACAGGTATGCGTTGTTTATATCTGAACGGTTATTTTTAAATGTTCATACTTCATTTCCAAGGAAACATTTTATAGGCTAAAATGTAATTATTACTTAGAAGATATAATGGTCTCATGGGTTACTTTGAAATGTTAGGAAACACATTTTATTTATTTATTTTTTTAACTTGGTAACCAAAGAGATTCAATATGCACAAATGCTTAATGTCATATGATATGGGAACACCGGTATGGTTACTTAACTTCATTTGACACAATACAAGTAGAAATTCATCCTACTACAAAAAGGCAATGCTTGGTATCATCTAATTTCCCTAACAAAATGTGCTATATTCTTAGAACCAAAACAAATGTTATGCACAAGTATCATACAGGTTGCATGACAGCACTGTTTGCATTTTATATGACATTTTGCTGTTTTGCTGTTCATTAAATCCATTGCTATCCTAAATCTAGGCTATACAACACTTTGCTAATCTTAGGAGTATTCATTTTTTTTGTATACTGTTTGGTAGTATATGTTATTTGTGCTACATGTCTGCCATATTATGGTACACTCGCATATGTGTTTGTTTTTTTAATTGCATGACCTGGACTGGGATCAATGACTACCTACCTGGATCTATCCATTTACCAGAATGACAATTTAAGATATATATATATATATATATATATATATATATATCTTCAGCATTTTGCAACATCTAGCTTTTTCTGTATCAGCCACTTTTATTGGGACATTTGAAACATCTTTATTATATTATCGCTTAAGACAGGCAATCATACATTTATATAAATGAAAACAAACCATTTTGACATAATCTTGGTTGCAAGCATTTTCATCACAAACTGTACTGACAAAATTGTAGTTGCGAACATAATACATCACTTACAATTTACCCAATCATTGGGAGTGAAACATTATGTAACTCATTCAAATCCTGCCTTCATTTAAACCTCATTGCTCCCTTGTGTGTATTGTTCCCACAATTCCCATTTTTCCTCTGCGATTGCTCCTACCCTTTTCTAAAAATCCCAGTTCTAGTTGTTTTATCTCTGTTACTATATTCACTATTTCTAGTATGCTGGTTTAGACTTTGATTTCCATTTTCTAGTAATTGCTTGTTTGGCAGCCACCATAATTAAACTCAACAAAGCCTTACTATGTCTAGGCAACTCCTGCGTCATAGATCAGAAAAATAATTTCTCTAATTAATTACCCCTATTTGCGTGCCCAGTATCTCTGATAGAGTTGTCTGTAGGAACTCTCTAAAGTCTGCCACCTAATTACATTCCCAGAAAATATGTTTCCAATTACCTCTTTCTTCCCCATCATACCTCCAACACTTGTTGTCTACCTTTGGAAAATTCTTGAAGTCTGGTTGTGGTATAAAAATATCTATATAAACATTTCCAAGCAAAAATCCTTAATCTTCTAGATGTTCTTGGATATTTGGGAGATATATCCCACATTGTTTTTTTTTTTTTTTTTTTTGTGAATTGCTTATCCAATCTCTCTTTGCAGTACTTTCTAACCTCCTCTGATTGATTCTTATAGTCATCATGCAATATTTTATATGCTCTACTAATTATTCTTTTTTCAACAGCAGCTTCAGTTCTTGGTTCTACTAAAAACACTACCAGTGCTATTTTTTTTTTCATTTAGGACCCCATATTTCTTTCTCTATGCCTATACACCGATATCAGCCCTTGATAGGGAAGGCAAACTTTAACCTGTAATCCAAATAAATTATTGGCATCTTCCCATTCTGTCACCTTTCCCTCTCTAGTTATTTGCTTCCAGTACCTTGGTTCCTTTGCCAGTTTTCTCCAATAAATTCCAGCCCTCTCTTGCCTGTTGTCTGTATCCCTAATTGTAGTCATTGATATCAGCAGAATATCCTTTCTCCATTCCTGTGTTGCCTTAGTTCTTAGAATACTTTCTGCTACTTTATGAATATAATATTCTGAATTATTATTATTATCCTTAAAGATCTGCATCCAAAACCCCAGTCTCTCTTTGTTTCTTGAGTTTCCTCCCTGTTTCATCATCATTACATAGTAGGAGTCATTCACCTTATCACAGGTTTGTTTTCCTCTTTAGACTTCTCTTTGACCAAAGTACATAATAGCTGTTTCAACAGTCCTTATGTTGTGATTCTTTGCTGAGATTATGTTGATTAGGTCTTGGCATATCATTTATTTATGAGTTTGGATTTACTGTATCACAAAACATGCATAGGTGTAGTCATGTATTGAAAATGCTTAATCCATAGCTATAGTTAGAAAGAATTCATGTATCTGAAAATGGCTACATGTTCTTGGAATGGATGGTTTGGCTCTCTCTCTCTCTCATATGTATATATATATATATATATATATATATATATATATATATATATATGTGTATGTATGTATATATATATATATATATATATATATATATATATGTATATATGATAAAGCTAATTGCATAGTGGAAAGATGGGGTATGAATACATATGCAAATGTGATTTTGTATAGAAGGCTAGAACCAAAACTGCTTTGAAATTTTATTTGCATCTCTTCTTAAATCCGTGAGACCTGGTATACAGATTATATTGACTGAGCAGGTATAGATTTTGGCATTAAGAGCAGGGAGTGAATCTTCCCCAGTATTTTAATTTATACATTGCTTGTTTCCCATATTCCATTATAATATAAACAGTTTAATTTTCTGTGCTCCTGTATATTTTATAGTTATACCTCCATCAAGTGTCCCTAAAAGATCATTTTAACATAGTGCATAAACTTAACCCAAACAGTCTTTCCAGCATATAGCACAGTGATCAAATTTTGTTCACCATTAATTATAAATACTTAAGTATTTTATATTGAAGAACAGGTATAACTACACAACCCTAAAATATACTTTTTATGACTATATTTTGTTGTTAGCTGAATCAAGGTGACCTTTAAGTATATTGTCAATAATACATACATTTAGTTTAATAGATTTTCACCTCACCCGCATTATACATGACCTAATAATCCCCAGCAGTTTAACTGAAATTTCATATTGTAATTCTCATTTGTAGCTATTGTTACCGGACTGCTGGGCCGCAGCCTTCCCAAACAAAAGTAGCAGTTTTTATTTGTTTTAATTATACTTTTTTTGTTTATTGCTTTGTTTTTTTCTTAAAAACAGTCGACCTTCCCATTTTGGGAATCAGAATTCCACATATGCACAGAGTTCTGATTTCTATAAAGAAAACAAATCAAGTGACTTCACTAGGGCTATTTTTAAAACTGCTCAGCCTTATATATATATATATATATATATATATATATATATATATATATATATATATATATATATATATATATATATAGTTATTTATTTAAAACATCATAAAAATATGTTGATTATACCCTATTACAAGTTCTCCTACCATTCTGGAAGAAGAGTGCAACTGATGTTTTACTGGGGACTATTTGAGCTGTTAGATGAAGTAATAAGCTGCTTTCTGATCATTCAAGCTGTTATAGGCGATTGCTGCCTGAGGCAGTCAGAATCAAAAATGAAAGGAATTGTGGACAAGATATGGGACTACATGACTGCAAGCATTGTCGAAAAACTGTTTCTTTATATATATATATATATATATATATATATATATATATATATATATATACACATATATATTTTTTTTAATTTTGAAAATTTTCATTCATTTGATTACAATTAAATATCTCTAATTTATAGAATTTGAAAACTGGCTGTAACTAGTGGACGCATCTTTATGTGTGTGTGTGTAGAGGAAGTTATCATAGTTTGCATGTCTGATATCAATGAGCCAAATACATTGCTAGGGCCATTAATGTGTATGCAGTTAATAAAGTGCCAATAAATGATGGACATGGAGGCAGTCTGTGCATGCAAGTGACTGACTTCAGCTATTGTTTTAAACAGTTGTTGACTTAGCCTAGTAGAGCATCTGTATGTTTGAATAAAACAACCTGAAATATGCTACCAGACTCAAACCATTATTACTGCAGTTGGAAATATGTGTCAATAAAGGGTTGTAATTAGGTACTGAAGCAGTTTGTATATGATTGTGACTGATCCCAGCATTTTAAGCAGTCATTGGTCTGGTTTGACATAGCACATGATTGTGTAAAACAAGTTGAAATACATTACTGTGACTATTAGTTTTTTTAACACAATCAGGCATCTAAGGTGTATGCAGTCAATAAAGCATCTATAATGAATGGGGACTGAGACAGTCTGTGGATAAAAGTAACTGATCATTGCTGTTTGATCACAGTAAATTAGTCAATGTCCTGCTGTAATATAGCCCTCCCATTCAATTACTTCTTGTGGTCCCTCTTGCTTTGAAGTTACCAGCCTCCCCTGGTAATATTAATATATATATATATATAAAATGTGTGTGTGTATAGGGTGGTTGAAAGGCTGTTTTCCAGTTTTTGTAATGCCAAAACAAAATTGGTCGAGTCCATACCAATGAATGCTAATGTGCATTTGCTGTTATGAGGTCGATGTTCTGCTTGGAGAGTGCACTATAGTGGGGATTGGGAAATGTACCCTTTTCCTCACTCTAGTGCGATTTCAGAGTTTGTATATATAAGTAGCAGGGGGTGTGGGGAACTTGCTCCTCTGCAAAATGTTGGTTGGAAATTACTGGACTGCAAGGTACATTGGGTAATGTCGACAGTGCTGAATATGGATGTGTCAGCATTTCCGGTTTCATTATTTTGCCTAGGCAATGTTTTTATTTTCAATATTTTTTTTTCAATTAAGCCATCAGTCTACGAGTGATTTTCAGAAATGTGATAGTAAACCTATATACACATACACAGATATAGATATATATAGATATTGTTTTAATTTTGAAATTATTCATTCATTTGATATTAATTAGATAACTGAAATTAAATATGGCATTTAAAAACTTGTAAGATGCAATACCAGGTTTAACAAATCTTGGAAATTGCAGGAATTCATGTTCATAAAAATTTAGTCAGTCATGAAACTAAATATACAGCAATGCCTAAATCATGCCTATCCTAACTCTTTGCTTCATAGAGTGTCTTTTTAATCACAGAAAAAGTCATTCTTCTTTAAAACTACATACATGAAAAGTAAATTATGAATATGATATTTTAAAACAGTTATCATTCAAAGCAAGTTTTAATAGAACCTTGTATATAGCAATGATTTACAATTATAGTAATGCAGTCAGTTGTGAAATGATAACCAGGCTATGAATATTATCTTGCCAGTCCTAAATGTCAGCTTTGTGTGGAGTCTTTTAAGTTAATGTTACTCAAAGGACTCCTCTTTCATTAAGGGCATAACTGTGCTACTTCATGCAGTTCAAAATCAGTTATCATATACTTGACCTTGCTAATAGCAGCCAAATTCTTCAAGCAACATGTTAATCTCCAGTAAAGTGAAATATAACATTTTAAAAATAAAATTTCATGCAAAATTTCTTTAGCTATAGTTTAAGGTAATAATAAAATGCTCGGCCATTATGTAGCACTCTCATAATACCATAATAATATTTACGTTGTGCTCATCCTGGACACCAATTATATATAATGCCTTTTAAGTCCCATTACCTAAAGAATGTCTTCCTCATTAATAAAAATGTTGTTAGTTAATGAGACAAAACTCGTTGACTCAATGTACTACTCAAGTACCTTTTGTCCACTACTAAGGGTTATTATAATATGAACTTCTAGTTTAATTCCTGGAAGCTGCATTTCCCATAGCCAAATTAAATTGTAAAAGCAATCAAATATATAACCTCCATTGTGCAGCCTTCCTATCACTATCAGTGTTGACCATAACCAATGTGTGCCCACAATGCCATGCACACTGAAGTAACCAAGGAGTACCTTACTCTGTACTTCCCAGTATACACATGGCAACAGCTTCTTCTTCGTCTTATCCTCATTTTCATTCCAGTTTAGAAATATCCAGACATTTCCTCCCTTTGCCCTGTTCCACTACCACAGATTCCTTGCTCATATAATGTACTGGTTGCTGCAACTCTTGTAGCCTGTCCATGTGTAGGACCTGAGGTAAACAACTGCATCCCTTCAAGGGGAAAAAAACATTATTTTACATTTCTGGAAAAAGTGTGTTGTATCTCTGCCATCAACACTCCTTTATGGTAGCTGAAAATTCCAAACATTACTGATTTGTAGTCTCTGTGAAATAGTGATTTTATGTATGATTATTTATTTGTTTACTGGGGTAGGGTATTGATCACAGCTGATGAATTTTAGGCCCAGCCTGGATTGCAAATAGGCAACAATGACTGAGTACAAGATGATAGAAAGCAAAACTGAAATTATATGAAAGTTGAATATATTTAAATAAGAACTGCAACAGAAGTAGATACAAAGCTTCTCTCTCTCTCCATATATATATATATATATATATATATATATATACACACACACACACACACACACACACACACACATATATATATATATATATATATATATATACGCACACACACACACACACACACACACACATATATATATATATATATATATATATATATATATATATACATATTTTCAGACATATGATCAAGTTCTCAGTAGTCTTGTAATAGTTTTACCTTGTGTAATAAGTTAGTTTTTTCAGTTAAGATGTCAGTCCTTCCATGAGTTTGGGGGTCAGCACAGAGAAGTTAAGGTTGATACATTGAAGTTTAATTCTCGAAATTTATATTGCTGATCCTAACTTAGAGTGACTTTAGAGTTTGTAGGAGCTGGACACTGGATAGAGTTTAATGCAGAGGAGGTACAGTAGTTTGAATATGAGAGACCCAAGTAGGAGATCAACCCTCTCTACAACTGGTAGCCATTTGTCATTGTTTAATATTGTCAGAGTGATGCTCATGCCTAGAAAACTTGTATATGAAGTGGCAGCTGTGAGGGGAAGGCCTTATTCTAGTTGGTCAAGTAGTACACTCTTGTGTATGGCAGTTCTGATGGGTGGCAAAGGAAAGTATAAAATCTGCTCTTAATTGCTTACACAGGGTCTGACTAGAGAAGATTTCTGAACAGTGAATATTTCTTTTGAGGATAAGGGAAGGGTTGTAAATGTACAAAAAAAAGTAAAAATAATTTCCCAACAGATGTAGATGATCCAGAGGACAAGATTATCAATCCTCTCAGGGTTATCTAATATGATTTGTGTTAGTAGGTGTCCTATGGCTTTTTGTTTGATTTTCCTGAAGCATAATAGTGAGATATATAAGGAAGAAAAGGGTATAGATGGTGTAGTTGGGTGGTTTTGGAGTGAGGGGACGTTATTGAAGTCAACACCAATTATATCAATTTACTGACTGTTTTATATAATCATCAATTATAATTTATATAGTTATTACTGTTATCTTCTTACCAGACCAACAGAGTGGTGATAATTTCTGCTTGTTCTCATACTAAGTCAAAAACTGCACCAAAATCACCATCAGTCAAATATAACCACTCTCAGCCACTGACAATGGCAATCTGCATGCCTTTTCACTACCCGATTCTTGGAGAAACCAGTGTATTGCTATATCATAGGTTTCATAAAGTCTCAACAAGAAAATAAACATTTTTAAAATCTCAGTGAAGTGCAGTTTCACCATCCTTGCTTAAAAGTTTGTTGTAAACACCTTCAGTTAAATATAGACTACTTGACTGCTTATTTCCACTGAATTAATATGCACATGGACCACTCTTTACTGCAAAAGTATTATGGTGTCATTGCTCCTTTTGATGCTCAGCAGAATCATCTCCTGATGACTCAGAATGATTAACATATTGATTTAAAAGTCCAGACACAGTTTTCGTCTGCTGCTTGATTGCTTCCACAGCACAAATCATATCTACTTCCCATTGTCTGATTACAATTTTCCAATTACTGTCTTCATTGGTTTGATGCACAATATTGATGATCTTCTCATGTCATTCCATTTGTTTCTCAGAAAATAGCTTCACTTTTTCCTAGGTATGAAGTCATCAATCCAAAGATGCTAACTTATTGCACTTTTAGGTCCACAGTCACAGTGAAATGCATACTTTAAACACAACATAGTAATTTATGTAATATATTTAACAGAGTGGCTCATGGGAGCAATCATTTTCATGGACCACCTCAAGATCTCAATAAGTGAGATACTGTCTGTATATTACATGACATGATAAATATTTTATGCATCCAAATAAAGTTTTGGGTTATGAAATTGTCAAACCTAAGTTTCTCAAATGGAACCCAGGGACTATGCCTGTCCTGAAGTTCCTTTAACAAAGTAAGTGCTGGGGCAGAGTGGAATGGTTATGATACAAAATATATTTTGTAATGACCTCTAACCCTTCTCGGAACAGCTGAACAACTACAAATTTTAGCAAGAAAGTAAAAGTACCTTTACAAGCTCTGACTTTGGAATGCTTAGTAAGTTTAGTTAGAAGGGGATATTTTCAGATGTTTTTTTTGTTCCTGTGTAACTACTCCAGCCGACACTTTGTGCAAGTCATGTCATGTACTGGTTATAATAACTTCTCCCTTAGGATGGGTTCCATGTCATCTTACAGACAGTCCTTGCCATTGCTGATCACAGATCAATGAGTTTGTCTATGTTTATTTTTATTCTTTTGCAACTGCTAAATATGTATAACATTCAGAAATGGATAGATTGTTGTTATCTTTAGTTAGTTAGTGGTAAAGCCAGTTATCTCTTAGATAGTGTTTTTCTTATCCCTCGTGTCTGTTCAAAAGTTTTTATTTTATGTTGTTCTCTGTGCAAACATATATTAATTTATTTAACATTTGTTAACCGGGAAAGTCCGATTTGGAACAAAGCCAATTTTCAGTGGAGGCCCGGGGAGAAATGCTCCAGATGCATGTCTTTGTAACATGGGAGGAAACTGGAGTACCCAGAGGAAACCCACATGAATGCAGGAAGGACATACATACTCTGCACAGAAGGTACCCCAGTCGAGAATCAAACCAGAGAGCCTCTTGCTGTGAAGCGACAACTCTACCACTGCACCACTGTGCTGTACTTATTTTTCAAACTGCATTGTCTATTTCCTTTCAGTAAACAATATATTCAGTTTCAGAAGTTTGTGTCTGGCTGTTCATTGTTGCATTATAAAGGTAATTATAAAAATCTATTGAATTGCAAGATTTGTCATATTAGCTTTATTTCAGTACCTTATGTTAACTTCGTGGCTAGATCAGTGTATTAGTGTACAGTAATTGTAACTTGGGTATGCCATATTGGTTTGGCATCATTGTGAAAAAAAGGAAAGTAGTAATTGT
>NC_056749.1:432421474-432586474 GCF_019279795.1 Protopterus annectens
GGAGATCTTGGTCTGGCCACTCAGATGAGATCTCAACTCTGTAGTGCCAGTGGGGAGTCTTATTGGGGATCTGGAGAAAGAGTCAGAAACTAGCCCCAGACTGACTGTGGTCTCCATGTGCCCTTAAGGGAAATTGCACTTTACTGTGTGTGTGTACTTGTCATCCTCCCAGTGTGTACGTCCCCCACTGTTGCCAGTGGTGAGGATTGAGGTTCCTTGATTTCTAGGCCAGTGATCAGGCGTCACATATTAATAACACATGTACAGCTACCACATGACACATCTCCCTGCCACCTGTGTTTTTTAAAGAAAGACTTTGAACTGGCCATGAGAACCTGAGTGACTTGTAGTCGAAGACCAAAACCCTTGAATCAAAGTGTTATCTCAGCAAGCCTTTTCATTCTGGCATCAATTAAAACACATTTTCATAAACCTTACCTCTTGCATACAAATAATCTTGATTCAGAAGGACTGAAAAGAGAGGTGGGTGCTTTGATTTGAGAAAAAGAAAATTGTTAGCCAGAATGTTTTGATGACTTCATACCTGTACTGACAGTGAGCCTGAATAAGCATTAATAATTACTTCTGGGTGAAGTGATTGAGGTCTGACTTGCTTACTTTTACATTGTCCCTCCATTCAGTACAGCATACTGAACATAACAACCTTAATGTCTTGTTGAATTAGAAATACACCAAAGTGGGGCTCTTTAAAATGCTATATATCCCCCAGGTCTCACAAATGTGATACAAGAGCACACAAACTGTAACCTGCAAACTCTTAATCATCCCCCCCTCCCTCTGAAAGGGGCATCATATATCCTTTTCTGAATATCCGAGTCATGCCACTGTGCTGAATACTGCCTTCAGCAGCTACACCTTTGTGATTTCTGTTTGGTTAGAGAACAGAGGTAGATATACAATGGCTGCTTCACTTTAGGCACTTTTCAATGCTCTCAGGAGTATAAATTTCGGTTGGAGACCACTGCTGCTGAAAGGTGCCCTTTATACACAGCTAACAAAGAATGCTGTCATAATCCACTGGTTTACCTTACCAACATCTTCTGTGCTCCTGAGGATAAATATTGACTACTGTGATAGAGCATGTCAAAAGAGAAAGGCAGAAATGGATCAGTAAGAAAGTGCTTGATATCAATAAATTAATGTTCGTGGAATGAATGGACAATTATTCACTCAATGATCTGCTTGAGATATACCTTCATTCACAGCTGCAGTAGCACAGTCTAACTATAGATCATCTCTCTGCTCCCTCCCTGTCCTGGTTCACCTGTTACCTCTCCAATAGGTTATAATCTGTCAAATGTCTGTCCTCCTGCTCCCCCTCTCTATCACATCTGGTGTTCCCCAAGGTTCCATCCTTGATCCCCTCCTGTTTAATATTTTCACAAATGAGTTACACACAGCTTGTAATCAATCCTCCCTAACTGAATATGCTGATGATTCCACTCTCATCTCTGTCTCCAATAACATCTCAGAAGTTCATGCTCATACCCAAGTCACCTTTCTAGCCATTGAAAAGTGGCTGTCCAGTAATCAACTCATCTTAACTCATTCCCTCCAATGGAGCTCAGGAAGTTTGCACTGTAACTTCCACTGTGCAGAGCCTAAGACTTTTGACAGAATCAAATTATGTCCTCACATTTCAAACAAATGTTCATATCTCTGGAACCATGGGAGTTATGAAAGACGTATAAATGGCCCACTCCTCAGCACAAACTATTTTTGTAGTGGTAGTATTCTTTAGGTTCTAGATCTTAAACTGAATTTTATAAGTCACAGTAAACACAGTAACCATTACGTTTGTAATATTTTGTAAACACCTTGCAATATCTCAGCAGCCACTCAAGTTACACACATGCCGTCAGCAGCATTTTATTCATCTAGCTGAAAACTTTCATATGAGGCTAAGGAGTTCTGTCTGTGTTACTTGCTTGTTGCAATATTTAGAAAAATGTGAAAATTATATGTATATAACTTAATGTCTTAAAAACAACAGTTAATATCTTTTTACCTGCACTAGACAGAGATAAAATATGAATGCACTTCAGTTTGCCATTGTGCAAGCTTTAAGATGAAACCTTTAAAACCTTGTACATAGCATGGTTTTGGAATTAGTGTAAATATGAACAAGCAATATTTGACATTTAGAGGTGGCAGTAAGGAGTTAACTGCAGATGCACCTGGGGGGGGGGGGGGTCACTCAGATGTAATGACCCAAGAAACCCCGAAACTCCTGCTTTTTCTCTCTTGCGCTCTCTCTCAATACAAATCAACCTTTGTCATTACTTCCTCTAAGAATGCAATCATTCATCCTAAACCCCACACTAGGCTCCCAGGTACCATCACTGATGATGAACTAAAATTTAACTTGCATATCCTTCAAAACATAAAACGCCATCAAATAGAAGATTTCTAACATCTAATGCTAGACTCTCCTTAGCTCATGCTTTCCTTCTCCCCTCCCTTCTCTACACCGCGCCAGTCCTAACTAGCACACCATCTACAACCCTGTCCAGTCTACAACAAACATACCAGGACATAGCTAGATTTGTCACTAACTGTCCTTACAACTCTGACCACTGTCTTGCTCTCAACTCTCTCCACTGGCTAAAGTTCACCCAACAACCCCTTCAATCCCAGCTTCAAATCGCACACACTGCATTATACAAACCCTCTTCCTGCCCTTCCCTCTCCACCTTGGTATCCTCTTACACCTCAAATCTTACTCTCCGCACCTCCAGCTAACAAATCCTTGATATTTACCAACCACACAAAAACGTTTGTAAGCTACTTTACAAATTCACTATAGCCCAAGCTTGGAACAAACTTCCCTGATCATATTAGATCCATTCCCCATCCTAAACACTTCAAAAAAGAACTGAAACTTCACCTACTAAGCAACAAGTCCTGCCCCTGTAATGACCCCACCTAACTTACTACACTGATGAATTCAACATAACTTTACTGTTTTACTCCAACCTCACTGACTGTTTTACTAATCCACCTCTTAGTTTTCCTCCCTTTACACAGAGTCCAACTACAAAATTCACCCTTACTCTACATATGTAAATATTTCTCTCTCATATCTAAGTACCACTCTCTATTACTTAACCCACTATATCAATAGCTCTCCTTATGCAAGGTCAATTGCTGCTTATTTTTTCATTGTAAAAAAAAATCATGACTGTTATACTTCACTGTAGTATTAACATTACATTTTATATTTCTCTTTAACTATAATGTTTGTTTGTTTGTGTTTTTCGGCTTTTCCCAATTAGGGGTCGCCACAGCAGAACTCTGGTCCGCTAATGATTGGCAGCAGATTTTTATGTGCCGAGTTGCCAGCCCTGACCACAACCTTCAACGAAGGTACGTCCATTCACGCATGTCTCCACACAGAAGACGCTCTAGGTGAGAATCGAACTGGACAACGTCTTACTGTGAAGCGACAACGCTACCGCAGCACCACCACCGCAGTATCTTTATATGTATTGTAAATTTCTTTATATTGGAGTGTAAATTTTATGTACCTTAAATTGTCTATATCGGAGGTTTTCTCCTCAGGTCTCCAGAGAAAATGGGCCTCTGACCCAGTTGGACTAACCCAGTTAGCAAATGTCAAAATAAAAAATAAATAATAAAAATCTCCCATGCAACAACTTTTCATATCAGCTTTTATGTAATTCTGGAAGGTTATTAATTACCTGACTGGGTGAGGAAAGGAATGTTATGAGAATTGCTTCACCTCTGAGTATAGCCTAATCAAAGACCATTTCTTTGTAGCAGAAACCTTCCACCATACCTCCCAACCATACCAAATTACTCGTTTTTTAATGGTTTTGAGGTCCAAATAATGGGGTGCCATGATTCCAGAGTGGCACCCCTTAATATCTAAATTTCCCAGCTCTTTTATTTAAAATTTTTTTCTGCTTTTTTTGAGCTGACGTCATCACGTGCATGATGACGTCAGCTCCATGAAACAGCCTGCCAGTCTGTCAGAATTGAGCTCAACAGCATAACGTGCATGCATTTCGGGAAGCCGCATTAATGAACAGTAGTAGCGTAATGGTTAAACTTATCCAGAAATGAAAGTTTGGAATAGAAGAAAGGTGCTGGTTTATATTTTATTCTGTAATGTTGCTGCCAAGGTATTTAACTGGTGCATATTTCTGTAATGCTGCCGTTTTATAGAAGGAAGGTGCTGGTTTATATTTCATTCCGTAATGCTGCTGCTGAGGTATTTAGCTGGTGTATATTTCTGTAATGTTGCCATTTTATTATGTAGTATTCTGGTGTGTATGCTTAGAATGGAAGGAAGGTGCCGATGTATTTATTCTGTAATGCTTGCTGCTGCTGAGGCATTATTTATTGCAGGACTGTTGGTGCATATTTCTGTAATGCTGCCATTTTATTTATTCTGCTGCAGTTTTATTCTGTAATGCCAGGAAGTTGCAAGTAGGACTGCTGGTGCTATTTCTGTAATGCTGCTGCTGTGTGTGTATTTCTGTAATGCTGCTATATGTGTGTGTGTGTGTGTGTGTGTGTGTGTGTATGTGTGTGTATGTGTGTGTGTGTGTGTGTGTGTGTGTGTGTGTGTGTGTGTGTGTGTGTGTGTGTGTGTGTGTGTGTGTGTGTGTGTGTGTGTGTGTATACAGGTAACAAGAACCTAAATTACTTACCCACCACCACTTTCCAGATTTTGCCTCATATTTTGTTCCGAGTTACATTGTGTTTTTGTAGACTTAGAGAAAGCATATGACAGTGTGCCTAGAGAGGAGGTATGGTATTGAATGAGGAAGATGGGAGTGTCAGAGAAGTATGTAAGTGTGGTACAGGATATGTATGCGGGTAGTGTGACAGCAGTGAGGTCTGTGGTGGAAGTGATGGATGCGTTTAAGGTGGAGGTGGGATTACATCAAGGATCAGCTCTAAGCCCTTTCTTATTTGCATTGGTGATGGACAGGTTGACAGAAGAGATCAGACAGGAGTCCCCGTGGACTATGATGTTTGCAGATGACATTGTGATCTGTAGTGAGAGTAGGGAACAGGTGGAGGAGACCCTGGAGAGATGGAGATATGCTCTAGAGAGAAGAGGAATGAAGGTCAGCAGGACTAAGACAGAATATATGTGTATGAATGAGAGGGAGGATAGAGGAATGGTGAGGATGCAAGGAGTAGAGGTGGTGAAGGTGAATGAGTTTAATACTTAGGATCAGTAGTTCAGAGTAATGATGAGTGTGGAAGAGAGGTGAAGAAGAGAGTACAGGCAGGATGGAGTAGGTGGAGAAGAGTGTCAGGAGTGACTTGTGACAGACGAGTACCAGTAAGAGTGAAAGGGAAGGTCTACAAGAGGGTAGTGAGACCAGCTGTGTTATATGGGTTGGAGACAGTGACATTGACAAAAAGGCAGGAGTTTGAGCTGGATGTGGCAGAGTTAAAGATGTTAAGATTTGCACTGGGTGTGACGAAGGTGGACAGGATTAGGAATACGTATATTAGAAGATCAGCCCATGTTGGAAAGTTTGGAGACAAAGCCTGAGAGGTAAGATTACGTTGGTTTGGACATGTGCTGTGCAGGGATGCTGAGTATATTGGGAACAAGATGCTAAGGATGAAGCTACCAGGTAACAGGAAAAGAGGAAGGCCTAATATAAGGTTTATGGATGTGGTGAGAGAGGGCATGCAGGTGGTTGGAGTGACAGAGCAAGATGCAGAGGACAGGAAGAAATTGGAACAGATGATCCACTGTGGTGACCCCTAACGGGAACAGCCGAAAGAAGAAGATGATGATTTTTGTTCTGTTCTTCATAAAATCTGTGGTTTTCTGGATTTTTATGGCAAATCAGTGAAGTATTGACTTCACTAAATAAGGGCAGGCATTTGAATTTCAGACTTCTTATTCTTCAAAAAATACATGGTATCACAAAACCTTTTATTCTAGCAATTTTCTAAGCTTATAAGATCAGTATTTGAAATTTGTCCCTATTTTAGGAGCTGTATTCCCATATTATTGGCTTTGTCCAGGTTTTTTGTGCTAAGAGGTTGAGAGCTATGGTGAGAACTGAATTTACTGAATATATCTGGGGCTGTATTCCCCCATTATTGGCTTTGTCCAGGTGTTTTATGCTAAGAGGTTGAGCACTATGGTGAGAAGTAAGAACTGAATTCACTAAATGATAGCCATTTAAGTTTCAGTCCTCCTATCTTTCAGGAAACTGCTGATTTAGCATAGTGGTATGTTGGTCTCTCTGTAGTGCATAGGGTCCTGGGTTCAAGACTTGGCAGTGAAATGCATGGTGGTAACACAACATTTTATTCTAGCAACTTTCCAAAGCTATACAAGCAATGTTTAAAATATGTCCATAGTTTTTGGGCTTTTGTCCCCCCCACCAATAAATTTTGACTTTCTCCAGATTTCTTGTGCTGCAAAGTTGAGAGATACAGTTGAGTGTCAAGTGGATTTTACAAGGAGCTGAGTGCTTTAGGGGAAGAGAAGTTTAGTGTTGCTTATGCTGAGTCTGCTTACATTGTTAATAGCATAGCAGGCTAAATACTTGCTTTTGATGCAGATAGCTGTGGGTTCTACTCCCACAGTACGTAGATGCATTGCTGATACTGTACTGTGTTGTACCTTTAAAGGGGATGGGTATAACAAGTCAAGGGTGTAGCTACATGTACAACAGAAGTGAGAAAATCATGTGTGGAAATAGACTTTTATGATGTTAATATTCTGAACTGGGCAGTTTTGTCATTATTGGTTCATGCATTTTGTTTCATTGCTTACTGGAAAAATGTTCAAACAATACATTTAAAATGGGCTCTATGTCTAAAAAGTGTGCTGTATTATACAAGGAATATAATTTACTAATGACAAGAAGGTGTATCAAAGAACACATATATGCTTCTTCTTTCATGTGCAAGGGGCCTATGATTTAAAAACAGCCCAAAGATAATCTTTATCCACCACTGGCCAGATGCATTTTCTTTGGATGTGGTGTCGGTTTCAATGCTGTTTCTATAAATGTGAGTTTCAAGGGCAGAGATTTTCATTGTGAGACAGTATTGCTTTGTTTAGCAGATGTCTATTAGTGTTTGTGCTTTGTGCTATAAAATGTAAAATAAAATCCAAATAATTGTTATAGAAGTAAAGCAATATGCACATTAGTGTTTATGGTAAATGGGGCAAAATAGCCATGTAATGGGAAATTGGAATGGCTGCAGGATGACTCTGGGCTGGGGCCATATTTTGGTTGTCTGTTTTACAGTTTGCATTTGAAAGTTGGTATCCCACAATTCCACTGGAGTGGGAGGGGTTACATAATTATGTATGCAAATTGTATGTTAATCAGCATACAGATTTGTACCTATTTTTTATGGGCCTTTGTCCAGATTTTTTATGTTTCCAGGTTGAGAGGTTTGCCTTCCACCTTCTCTTTGTCAAGACCCTTGACAGTGGTACTCCATTGGCATTGCAAACTATGATTGCTCTCATGCTATTTTAGGAAAGGAATTACCAGAACTTTAATCTGACAGTTTCCCATGAATTGACACAGTTCACTCTTCATTAAGGCAAAAAGGGAAATAAGTTAATTACACCTGTTCCTGTATATCTGTCTGTCCACTGCCTCATGTCAAGGTCTATATGAGATAAATGTAAATATGCACTAATCATATCTATGGCAAAGGCTGGCAGTACCTAATTATCCTTGCTGTTTGTGTCACACGGTTGTCCTTCACATACTCTTCAAATGCTGGAAAATCTCATGTTGGACAAATAACTGAAAATATACATAAATTCAGACTAGTTTGGTAGTTGCTATTCATTTAGACTAAGCTGTGCAACAGTGACGGATACCTTATTCATAATATTTCTGTTCTGAGAAAAATGGGTAAACATTGGCAAGTATATATTTCTGTAATACTTTTGGCACTCAAAGAGATCCTCTAGCACAGAGGGTTATTTATACATAGGCTTCACTAACATCTGTAAGTGGTTCTCAACCAGCTCAACAAGGGATTGCAAGCTTCTGTAAAAGGAAGGCCAGACGCTGTCAGGCACTAACTGGTACATTCACAATGCCGCTAGGAGCACTCTCAGAACTGTTTTTCCCTCCAAATACCTTGAATATTTGGCATTATTCTGTCTTTAAGTTTAACTGCCAATGGCCACCAAGCACATGGAACATCTTAGGGTTGGTACTGCCCAAGGTTCTCACAACAACGGCAGATAGTATGAATGAACAGGGAGTATTCAGTATATTTATCCTCTACAGTCTCACAGAAAAATAAAGAAATTAATATGTAGCTGCTATTTAATGAGTTCATCTTCATTTCAGAGCTTGTTTTTCCTCTCAGATTCTTTACATTCTCCCATCAAGGTCTTGACTTAACAGTCCTATCGAACCATGTGATGACAGAACAAACACACCATCTGCATTTGGACTGCCCTACAAGTCAGGATCAGGAAGATCTCTGAGCACTCTAACTTCAAACTTAGCTTCATAAAATATTTCATGAATAAGTGGTCTTGCAATTGTTTAGGGTGACCCTTCTCATCTCGGTTTACAAAACTGACTGCATATCTCTATTTGAATGGATGCCTTCTGAGTCTGTTAACAGTATGTTCGATACCAGACACAGGCAACACTGACACTAGTCCTGAGGAGTGGTGCTAAGGCACATTTTGCATCACGTGGTACTGGGAACCATCACAGGATCTCGATTGTTAATGTCATACTTTTATTGTCATTTACTTAGCAGAATTTCTTGCAAACTTGAGCAGATATTTTGACTGTAATGAATGGTATAATATATAGAACATATACCCAGTAGGTAGTGTTGTCACCTCAGAGCAAGAAGTTCCCCTGTATGAGTCTTAGTTGGGGTGCCAACTGTACAGAGTCTGCATGTCCTCTCTGTGTTTGTGTGGGTTTTCTCCGTGCACTCTGGTTTCCTCCCACATTCCAAAGACATGCAGTAGGTGGAATAAATACACTAAACTGGCCATAGGTGTGACTGCATGTGTGTGTGTGTGTGTGTGTGTGTGTGTGTGTGTGTGTGTGTGTGTGTGTTTTATAGAAGAATGATGTAGGCAGGGCTACCCAGTTGGCAGTGTGAACATTTGCTCTAGGTAATGAGGAGGATCACTCCTGATGTGATACAGAGACCCCATGTACAAAATGATGAAAAAAGGAGGATGATACTGATTCTAATAACTACACTAAAAGTACATGTTCAAGTACTACCTACTCACACTCCCATGCTACAGTTTGAGATTTTGGTAATTAAGCATCTTGCAAGAGAAGAACTTTTAAGTTTCGGCACTGCACTGGGGAAAGGTTGTATGTTTTTGCTCTAAACTGAGTAATTAGGTTAAAAACTGATGATAACTTCTAGATGTTCATTGCTGATAACTGTAGTTATCTCTTTTAGAATATTTTAATATTTCTATCATTTTGTTTTTTGTTTATAGTAGTTCTTTTTTATTGTTAATTTTCTGTTCATCTTCCTAGTAGCTCAAAGTTGATTAGCCGCAGTTATAAGTATAATTGTGGTTTGATGTATTTGTATACAAAATTGGCATGATTTGTTGCTGAACCTGCTTGTACATCAAGTTAACTCAACTCAGTACATTTGTAGATGCTTGCAATTTAAATAACTATTTCCTTCTGGCAAATGGTTGTACTGTTTAACCTAAGCCCTGATTGAAGAAAGATCTTTGGATCCGTGTACCTGCCAGGGTAATAAAAATAAAAAAAACATAAATAAGTGCACATTACTTCTGCTCTGCTTTCTAGACAGCTATTTGGTTACAGCATGTCAGCTGCACTTTTCAATGTACAATAATTACAGGTTGGCAACAGCAAAGAATTGTACCATCTGTAAATCAAATGTCACTACACTCTTCAAGGTAAGGTAATAACATTAGGTGTGTTATTACGTGCAGCTTTTGGTATCTCCGGGTGTGACATTAGAGTGCATGATCTGATGTGCTTGCAGCCTGCCAGAGTTAGTATTGTGACATGTTTTATTGACATTACTTGTAAGTTAAGGTAGCATTTTGTTATCTCAAGAGACTCTTAAATATACATCTAAATAGCTAAGGATACTCTTACTGTCAATAAATATGTTTTATCTGGAAAGTTGTGTTTTAAATGTAAATACTATAATCCTATCTTTGCAAGTAACAATAAAATGCAATGTTTCATTTTAACTGAGTGCAGAGTACACAAAGGTTGTAATAACATGTTGATGTGCAGAAGTACCTAATAGCTGTGTTAACATATGTGTGGATGCAGCGCTGTCTAACTGTAATAATATGCATATACATACAAGAATACATGATATCTGTAATAATACAGAAGTACATGATAGCTGTAGTAAGATGTGTATGTAGAACTACATAGGAGAAGCAATACATACCTAAATTCAGCAGAGCAGAACTGCAATAGCACATGTATGCAGGCAGAACTGAATGAAGATTGCAGAAGTACATGTGTATATAAGTGTAGTTGTACATATGGAGCTGCAGAAGCATATGGTAGCAGTAGGAGTACATGTGTGTGCCTACATAGCTGCTGTGGTAATGTAAGTCTACGTACACAACTGTAAGATAGCTGTATCCAATAAATGCTTACATACACAAGAGTAAGACAGCTCTAGTAATAAATGTTTGCATACATAAGGGTATAATAGCTGTAATTTTATAAGTGTGAATACAGAGATGCATAACTGCAGAAAACCACGTGCATGTAAAGGTGCACAACTGTATTAATACATGTATGCATACTAAAAAATAAAATAAGTATGTACATACAGAAACACTTGAAAGTGGTGCACAGACACAGAGGAACCACTGAATTAAAAATTCAAATAAATCAGATGATAACTGTAATAATACATGTATTACTACAAAAGTGTATGACATTTGTCAATGTGCATACTGAAGTCATTGGTTGTAATATCAATGTGTGCACAGATGGATGTGTATGACACCTCTAGTGATATCTATATTTACATATATATATATATATATATATATATATATATATATATATATATATATATATATATATATATATATATATATATATGCAGACAGGCTCCGGTTACTGCAGCAATGCATGTACATAGAGAAGTACATAACTGTTGAACTATATGTGTGCTTTCAGAAGTATATGCTGGTTGTAGTAATACATGTGTGCATAAAGAAGTGTTTCATAACTAACGGGGTTCTGCTACATCTCATTAAAATCCATCAGTAATAAACACATTTCCTTGTTTTCTGTTGGATAAAACCCACAGATTCAGGTACATAAATGATCTTTAATCTATGTTCACCAACAGCAGTGAGATTCAAGCAGTGGAACAAACTAAAAAGTACCACATATGAATGGCATCACTGATCACTTCCTTACTTACTCCATGGTCACTCCATTCTTTAGAAAGAGTAATCACTAAAGAAGAATAAAACATCAGCTAGAGGTCCAGCATGTGCACAGATAAATGTATAATAGTTATAGTAATACGAGTATATATACTATGTGGTTGATAGCTTAACTAACATACACGTAAACAGAGGTGTATGATAGCTTTAGACATGCATGTTTGCGTACAATAGTATATGACAGATATAGTAATAAACATGAGCATACAAAACTATATATTAATTACAGCAAGACAGGAGCACACTGAAGTGTATGACAGTTGTATACTTGCATATAGTAAAATATCTACAGTTATTTGTATGTGACTATAAATGTATAAGATAGGTGTTTTGCATGCATGCATAAGTATATAAAACATAATAATGTAATAATATGTCAGCATATAAAACTGCATGATAGCTCTAGTAATACATGTGAGCAAACAGAATTGCATGGCATCTGTACTAATACATGTTGACATACTGCAGTGTATGACATCTAAAGCAATATATGTGTACATACAGAGGTGCACTATGTGTAAACAAATAGTGTTTAGAAATGTCATTTGGTTTGCTTGATAGATGAAGGAATCTATCTAGTTTGTCCCTCTAAGGGTATTTAATACTTTACTTCCAACCCAGCTCTATCTTTTCCCTCACCATTTTGCATCTCTCCCAAATCTTCCTGAATTCCTGTATGGATCTCTTTCCTCTATCCATTTCATGATCTCATTACAAGGGTCCTCAACTCTCTCAGTGAAAAAGCACTTTCAGAGATTAAAATGGTAGTTAGTCCCTACATCCAGTTACCTGTGCCATCTTCCTCCACTTGTGTCATTCTTCAAAATAACAACTTCACATGTTCTTGTCATATTCTTGTGCACTACTGTCATGTCGCATTGCCTTATCTAGTGTCATACAAAAGCTCTCCAACTTCTTTGGCTTCTAGTCACATTCCTTCTCTTCCACCCCATGGATCCTTTTGGTAGCTTTCCCATGGATTCATTTTAGTATCCTAATGTCCAATTCCTTAAATGGCCTCTGTAACAGTACTGAAGGTATGGTCTGGCCAGGACAGTATAAAGTAGAAGCACTCCATCTTTCTAGAATCTGTCACTCTAAGTGTAATAACAGGATTCTGTTTATTCCTGTTACTGCCATCTCATTATTCTGTTCCCAGTCCCCCCTACTCGATCATTTTAGGCTTTGATGACATGGCATTGAACAATATCTCTGTGACTGAATGACTTAATACTGTGCAGTGTGACACTAAACATCTGGGTCTGATATGGTCCTTCTGTAATTAAGGACTATATAACAATGCATTTTCACTGCTGTGCTGAGTGCTGATTACTGCTATGACTTGCTCATCATTCCATACTTCTGAAAGGCAACACTGTGAAGCAGTCACTGAAAAAACAAGCTTAAATTTATTACAGTAGTACGTCATGCGTCACATCAGTTGTATAAAAAAGTAACTGTGCACTGGCATCTCAGAAATGTGTTCAAAGATCGACTGACTGCATTAGATTCATGCATTTGAGATGATGGCCATACTAAGATCTCTTTCATTTCACACACAAATACAAGTTGTAACTGTGTACTTTTTCTAGCAATTTCTTTTAAAAATGTTGTACAAGACCTGTTGCACCAAAAGTTTATTGGCTGCCCCATTACATTATCACAGCTGATTGCAACTCAGAAATTATATTTTGATGGTGTCTGATTACTAGTTAGACCATGTTGTCTGCTTCTACTATACTATTAAAAATGTAGAAAGAGCTTATTGAGTGATAACTTGGGACGTTGCACTTGAATTTGTTCTTTAGTGACTTTTGCTTGAGACTTTGCACATTTCAACTTGTAGTAGCAGCTTTAATCTGTACGACACTGAAAGTTTTTCTTTATGTGAAGCATCTGAAGGCGCCATTGAGCAGTTTAGCAGTACTGAAGAATATTGACAACTTTAACCTTTTATTTCTTTGTACCTACCTGCTTAAGAATTTCAGCATTTGAATTTTAAGGAGCGGCCCTAGCCGTTGAACGCCAAGTCTTTTGTGAGGAGTACCTGAGGACGCCGTTGAGTAACTCACTAGCACCGAAGGGTTTGTGTGATATTCTAGACTTGTGGAATACATATTTTAATGACAGAAGGCTTGTGTTAATTGTTCACTACGTGAACTTTGGAAGCATCACTGAATTAATTTTGTTTTTTAATAAATTTTGCTAAGAGCTCAGCATTTTGGAATTATTCATTCACTCATCTTTGAATGTTTAACTGTGGAGTAGCGGTTTGATTTTTACTACATGTCTGCTTCAGGAGGCAGTTTGTCTTATAACACAACAAATATATTTCATGATAAGTAGTACTTATTATGAGTACAGTCCATTTTCTATATACTGCATATTTTCATGGATTGCTGCATAAAGTTTTTGACCACATGTTTGGCATCAGAAGTAATTTTGTCTTTATTCACCCAAATACAATCTGTTGCATAGTGCAATGATAATATCATGTTGAGAGCACTTACCACGCTTTAGATGAGTAAACACAATTGCTGACATCTGGGAATGGCACAGCCTTATCTTTATATTATTAGTTTGAGAGAAGTGAGTGCTTTCCATCACAGAATCATACAAAACAGCAACTGGAGTGATGTTTTTTTTATTTATTTATTTATAGGTTCATAGGTAGGTACTAGAGCTATCGGCCCGAGGGCCGATGTAAGCCTAGCCAACAATGTTCCCTGGCTTATGCCACCCAAGAAAGTTATTTTCCTCTGCCACTGTCGAGCAGAGATACAGAAGTGATCCCCGGGGTGTATTTCCTATTTCCCATCCACTCATCATGATTTTTCTTGAAGAGTGCTAATGAAGAACTTTGCTTGACATAGATGGTAGCCTGTTCCAGCATATGGGAAGTCTCTGGGACAGGAATCTATCCCTCCAGCATGTCCTGTTTATTGTGGTGACAAGGTTTAGGTCCCTAGAGCGTGTAGCTCAGAGGGATTGGGATTTCTTTAGGTGTAGCATGTCCAACAGCTGTAGGTTTGACATAGCTTTATATATTAGGCAGAGATCACTTCAGAGTAGGCAATATGCTACTAAGTAAAGCTGGAGTTTTTTGAGACGGTCAGTGTAGGGCATCTGTTTGAGACCAGTAATCCTCTTTGTGAGGTACTTCTGTTGCCTTTCCGGCTGCTGCAGATGTCTTGTGAGGTACATTCCAAAAAGGGTGCTGTACTCTATAATGGGTCCTAATGAGTGTCGAGTAGCGGGGAACAATGACCTCTTTTTTTTCCTGGATGAGAACCCTTTTATGATGAGGTGTGCCACGTAGAAGGACTTCCTGACTACTGTGGCAATGTGACTATCAAAGGACAGACTACTGTCCACCTGGGTCCCAAGGTCTCTTGGGTCTCTTATCACACATTTGGTGTTAAGTAGACTGCTGTTTATGTAGTAGTTCATGGGTACAGAGTTTTTACCAAAGGGGATGACAATGCACTTTTTGGCACTGAGCTTGAGGCCATGGTTCTGACACCAGGCATCTGTCTCAGCGAGGCCCTTCTGTAGGATTTCCACATCATTTGGGGATTCAACTATGGCTCCTAGTTTGCCGTCATCTGTGAACTTTGTTAGACTGAGGCCTTCTGTGTTAGCCTGTACTTCAGAGAACTAGATACCAAACAGGAGAGGTCCCAGGACTGAACCTTGCGGTACTCCACTTGTCACTGGTTTGAGGTCAGATTTGGAGTGTGCAACTTTTACAGTGTGGGTACTGTCAGTGAGCCAGTTGGCAACCCATCTTGTGATGTAGGGATTTATACCTAGTTTAGTGAGTTTAGCTATAATTCCAGAATGGAGGATGGTGTTAAAAGCCTTGGCAAGGTCAAGATAGGCTGTGTGAATCACCTTACCCTCATCTACGGCTTTGGTGACTGCCTCAAAGAAGTTGATCGGGTTCAGGAGGCATGATATGCCTTTCACAAACCCGAACTGGGTGTGATCCAGAGTTTGGAGGTTGCCAATGTCTTTGTTTGTGAGTTCCATGATGATACGTTCCATGGCCTTGCAGACCATGCTCATCAGGCTAATAGTGTGATAGTTCCCGGGATCAGTGGTGGCTCCCCCTTTATGGAGTGGGATAACTGTTGCTGTACACCATTCATTGGGCACAAAGCCTGATGTGAGGCTATGATTGAACATGGTGCTTAGG
Organism: Protopterus annectens; assembly: GCF_019279795.1. Classification (NCBI taxonomy): domain Eukaryota; kingdom Metazoa; phylum Chordata; order Ceratodontiformes; family Protopteridae; genus Protopterus; species Protopterus annectens. Next base: position 432,437,137 of record NC_056749.1, read on the forward strand.
TGGGGAGCCAGTTCATTCTGAAGTTCATATAAAATGCAGCCTGGGATGTTGTCCGGTCCCATGGATGCTGTGTTTTCGGCTTTAGAGAGTGCAGCTTTTACCTGCATAGTTGTGATTACAGGGACTCTGTATTCTTCCTGTATAGATATGGGCCCTTTAGGGGTGAGAGGGGGGTAAAGTTAGCACTGAACCTATCTGCCAGGATGTTGGCAATATCAGTTGGTTCCGTAATTTTTGTGCCGTTGTGCTGTAACTCAGAGCAGATCTGGGTGTTGCCATTGAGATTCTTGACATATAGAATGCTTTGTGGTTGTCCATAGAATCAGCAGCAATTTTGTTTTCATAGCTAGCTTTGGAGGATCTTATAAGGGATCTCAGCTTCTTACTGAGGCTGACCAGGGAGCTCTTCCACTCATGGGATTTTACTCTCTTTTGCAACAATTTCTTCCTCCTGTTGTACAGTTTGTTTATGGCAGGGGATCACCAGATTGGCTTCCTTTTTCTGGAGGATAGCATCTTGGCTCTGTTTGGGATAGCACGATCCATGCATTTGTGTAAGTGCTTATAGAGTGCATTTGTGTAGGATTCAGCAGTCATAACTGTATTGTCCATCTGCATGGGTGTCATGAAGTTAATCACTTCTGTCTTAAGAAGCATGAAGTTGGCTTTGGTTAAATTTTTTACCATGATTTCCTTAATGGGGGGTGGGGGTGGGATGTGGATATCAAGGGTGATTAGCTTATGGTCGGATCGGACCAAGGAGGAGTTGACTTCAGGTGTGGAACACCGGTCACTCATGTTGGTAATGACTAGTTCTAGGATACTGTTGCCCCTGGTGGGGGTGTGGATAAGTTGATCCAGGGCATTGGAGTTTATGAATTTCAGAAAGCGTTGTGTGAAGGAGTTATTACATGAGTAGTTTTCCCAGTTAATGGTGGGGTAGTTGAAATTTCCCATTATTGGGGTGTTTAGTTTAACCCTAATATTTTCCAGTACATCAAGAAAAGAGGAGTGGGAATCCTGGGGCATGGTGGGGGATCTGTATCAAGCTACAATTTGGATTGGAGTTTTGCCCAGAGTTAGTTGCACTTGGATAACCTTGGATGCATTATGCTGAGCAACTAGCCTGGTGGTGTGGATATCCTTAATGAATATGGACACACCTCCACCTTTGGTGTTCTGGTCCAGGTTACATGGCCGAAAAGTGTGGTATGAGTTATAGCCTGATAGTGCAGGTGTGCTCTCTGGAGCCTTGAACCAGGTCTCAGTCACTGCACAGATATCAATGTTCTCCATTTTAAGGGGTGCCTCGAGTGAGTGCATTTTGAGATTTAGACTTCTAGCATTGAGTAGCATTACCCTCAGTTTTTGCTTGCCTGTTCCTGTTATGGTGGTGAATTTGTCATTTGAACCTTGCCTAAAAAAGGCACTATAGGGGTGGCAAGAGCCTTAGCCAGTATCCAGAATCCCAGGGGCGACAGGTGCAGGCCATCTCTGGCAAAGCATCGTGGTCTGTCAACCATGTCATCCCAAGCAGACAGATACTGGATCCCCTTAAAATGACACCAGATGCTTAGCCAATAGTTGGAAGTCAATCATTTTGTCCTTGTACTGCTGTATCATTCTGGGCGATGGCAGAATGCTACTCAGGGCTAGGGTCATACTTGCCTGTGCTACAAGATCGGAAAGCTCTTCCATGTCTCTCTTCATGTAGTCCAGGGAGGTACATCTCAGGTCATTCACACCAACATGGACAATGACGGAGTCATATTTGTACTTGTTGTGGAGTGACCTGAGTTTGTGGGTTATGTGGCGGATCTTGGCACCTGATAGGCAGCTGACCGTAACCTTCTCCTTGTTTAGCCTGGTGAGTGGAACATCAGTGTGCCTGACTATAGAGTCACTTATGACTAGAGTGTTGGGTACGTTGTTATGCCTTATGGGCTGTGGTTGAGTGGCACACTGAGTTTATGGGCTATGTGTCATTTGGGTTGTATTGGGGGATGGAGGTTGCTTGCGTTTCTGCTTTGGAGGTCTCTGTTGCTTGGGCAGATTATTATTGAGAGCCTCTGTGAATGTTTTTGTGTTTCTATGTGTGTTTTTTTGGTGTAGATTTAGTGAGACTATGTGATAAGTGTGGTGTGGTGCAAGTGTTTACCTTCTCCTCTTGAATGTCAAGTTCAGTCTTGGTTGGAGAGAGCTTTACCTCCAGTTTGTGGAGTAAGTGCATCTCTCACAGGTTGTAGTGTTGGGTGGTAGGAGGAGAGGGTTGTCTGTGTACATGAGGCAATTTCTGCATTGCCCCAAGATGCCCAGATTCATCAGATAGACAGGAGAGAACACTGGGAGCTGACCCTTGGACATGCCTGAATAAAAAACTATTTTCCTCTAGATAAGTGGGGAAAGTGAGTACAAGAGCTGTTTTTTCTCTAAGCAAGTGAGGAAAATAAGTGCAAAAACCGTTTTCCTCTAGGTAATGAGGAAGGTTGAGTGCTATATTAATTAGTAGCTTATTTAATGCTTACAACAAGTTCTGAACACGTGCTGAGCACGAATAATCAAATTCAAGTGCTAAAACTAAGAATCTGTATCTGCACTAGACTAGTTTCAGGAAAGAAACAAGTGCAAATGCGGGCTTTCAAATCAGAAAGTTGAGAGAGATGGAAAATATTTATTTATTTATTTATTTGCTCTGTTAATTACATGTCCATATTGGACAAATTACTAAAATAAATATTTTATAATAGTTAAAGCTAACTTTAATAGCCAGTTGACTGCATTGCTTACAAAGCTAAACCCAGTTTTATTTAACATATAAAGTAAAACCTTTCTTCATCTAACTAATTGCAGTTTAAATACCCACTATATCTGGGCACTTGACATAGTCACTACTTGAATAATGGCAGGATTAAATATCTGTCATCTCTTTTCATCTCCATAAAACTAAATGATTATGCATCTGAGTGTATGAGTCATTACTGATGAAATGTTCATTGGGATACATTATGAAGAAACAAAAGCATCAAACTCCAAAGAATCAATTTCAGGATAAATAAATAAAATCAATATATTTACATAAGCCACAGCTGTAAATATAAAAATACCAAGATCACACAACTATTACCCCATTGTTAAACAATCACATTGTTATAATTGCAAAGGTTCTACAAAAATGGGAAATAGGCTATATATAAGTGTGATTTCTGTTTCGACAAAACGCTTCTAGATAAACTACTGGACTTCCATCCTGGTTAAACTGTTATCTAATGAAGTGATGCTCTTTTTAAATAACTGATTATTTAAATAGCCACACAATGCTACTAAAACACTGTGGATCCATACAAAATTAAGTTGTTATCAACATTTCAGCCTCACTGTTTTCCTTAGTTGATCTGGCATCATTCAAAGTTATTTGAGTTATATTCAGCACTTTTATGCAAGCTGCATTTGTTGGATTGCCATCTCATAGGGAAATTGCACCTCTTTGTACTGCATATAGTTTGGAGATGCAGTTCTATGCTGCAAAGCTTCAATACAGGAGGTACACTTCCATGCATTGTGCTAAATGCACTATAGATGCACCACTGTATTAGATTCTGCACCCGCTAGGAATGTTGCTTAAAAAAAGAGGTATAACTTTGTGCCATATTCTGTCCTCCCTCTAATGAGGTGCAAGTCTATACTATATTCTTCCCATCATAAAAGGTGTACTTTTCAACATTATCTATTCAATGCCTGGGAAGTGCATCTCTGTACCATATTCTGCTAAAACTCTGGAAAGATGTATCTGTGTACCATATCCTGCTCCCACTCTTTGAGGCACACCTCTGTACTAGGTGCATCCCTATATGATAAGCTACCCATAATTTACAAGGTGCATCTCAATGCCATGCTCATTCTTCATTCTGTTATCTCTGCACCTCAATGCCATGTTCATCCTACATTCTGTTATCTCCATTTCATTTGCTTCATTGAATAATCAAAAGCTGCTTCAATGACATCTACTACCTGCAACATAGGAAAGGTAAGTGTGTACCAATGTGTACCAGCACTATAGTAAGTGTACCTCTGTACCATCTAATGCCTGCAACATAGGAAAGGTAAGTGTGTACCAATGTCTACCAGCACTATAGGAAGTGTACCTCTGTACCATCTAATGCCTGCAACATAGGAAAGGTAAGTGTGTACCAATGTCTACCAGCACTATAGTAAGTGTACCTCTGTACCATCTAATGCCTGCAACATAGGAAAGGTAAGTGTGTACCAATGTCTACCAGCACTATAGGAAGTGTACCTCTGTACCATCTAATGCCTGCACCACAGGAAAAGTATCTCTGTGCCAACCCTTACTTGTACTCTAGGAAGTGTACCTCTGTACCATCTAATGCCTGCACCATAGGAAAAGTATCTCTGTGCCAACCCTTACTTCTACTCTAGGAAGTGTACCTCTGTACCATCTGCTGCCTGCACCACAGGAAAAGTATTGTTCTACTAACCCTTACCAGCACTGTAGGAAGTGTACCTCTGTACCAACTAATGCCTGCACCACAGGAAAAGTATCTCTGTGCCAACCCTTACTTGTACTCTAGGAAGTGTACCTCTGTACCATCTGCTGCCTGCACCACAGGAAAAGTATTGATCTACCAACCCTTACCAGCACTGTAGGAAGTGTACCTCTGTGCCATCTAATGCCTGCACCACAGGAAAAGTATCTCTGTGCCAACCCTTACTTGTACTCTAGGAAGTGTACCTCTGTACCATCTGCTGCCTGCACCACAGGAAAAGTATTATTGTACCAGCCCTTACTTGTACTCTAGGAAGTATGCCTCTGTACCATCTAATGCCTGCACCACAGGAAAAGTATCTCCGTGCCATACTTTACTTGTACTATAGGAAGTGTACCTCTGTACCAACTACTGCCTGCACCACAGGAAAAGTATCATTGTACCAACTCTTACTTGTACTCTAGGAAGTGTACTTCTGTACCATCTGCTGTCTGCACCACAGGAAAGGTATTGTTGTACCAACCCTTACCAGCACTGTTGGAAGTGTACCTCTGTACCATCTAATGCCTGCACCACAGGAAAAGAATCTCCGTGCCATCCCTTACTTGTACTATAGGAAGTGTACCTCTGTACCAACTACTGCCTGCACCACAGGAAAAGTATCATTGTACCAACTCTTACTTGTACTATAGGAAGTGTACTTCTGTGCCAACTACTGTCTGCACCATAGAAAGTGTGTCTAGGTACCATGTACCTCTACCCCAGGGATTAAGCCTCTATACCATCGGCTTCCTAACATAAGATATGTATTTCAGTACTATCTACTGCATATACCATCAGAGGTGTGTCTGTGTACCATCTACTACCTGTACTTGAGGATGTATATCTCTGTACCATGATCAGCATATACCATAGGACCTGTACAATGGCCCCCTGTGGTAGAAGGAAGGAGTAGTCCACAAAAAAAGCACAAAGACGGACAGGTCAAAAAGAGGTCATAGAGATGATAAAGTAGATTATTGAGGATAAGAAAGAAATTATGTATTGTTATTATTACTCAAAACTGCCAGAATTTCTAGATAGAGGATATTCAGAAATATTAAGAGAGAAGTTGTGGAAAGAAAAATACTTGCACCAGAAAAAAATTGTCAAAAGGTACAAATAAAAGTCAAAGAAACATTGGGCCACCTGGAAAAAAAGAAGCAATAGAAGAAGTAAAAAAAACAGCTTTTTTAAAAAATGCAACTCCAAAGATATTTGCTGAGAAATACAGGCAAAAGCACCCGGTTATGGAATGTTTCACAATATAAAATAAGAAAACAATGGGGGGGGTATAGAAAAGAGGATTAGTGATATAGAAGTTAAATAAATAAAACTGGAGTTGCAGATTATCTGCAAAGTAAAGGATTTAGTGTGGAATAATCCAACACAGGTGACATCGCAGCATGATGGGAAAATGGGCCCCAGATTAAGAAGCAGCAGGTGGAGCAGACTGCATCCGAAGAAGATTTGCTGTATGGTAATGCTCTGAAGACGTCCAGGTAAGTCCAGTACAACTGTAGAGATAAACATGCACAGTAGGAGAAGTGGCAGGAAACAGTGGCAACTTTGATGCAGGTAATGTTGTGGAGTGATGAAGTAATGGGTCCTCATACGATGGTGTAGCAGTTGAAGAAGAGTGCATCTGAACAGGAGGATATGTCACTGGAAGATGTTTTGTGACTTCCTGTAGAATGTTGTGTCTTTCAGCTTTTCCCGGTTAGGGGGTCGCCACAGTGGAACTCTGGTCCGCTAATGATTGGTAGTTGATTTTTACGTGCCGAGTTACCAGCCCTGATGCACAACCTTCAACGAAGGTACGCCCATTCACGCATGTCTCCACGCAGAAGACGCTCTAGCTGAGAATCGAACCGGACAGTGTCTGACTGTGAGGCAGCAATGCTACTGCAGCACCACCACCGCAGGTCTTCCTGTAGAATACTGACTGGAAACTGACAACAAAGAGGATTCTGTCAGTCCAGAATAAAATAATCTAAGGGAAGACATGCTTTATTTAATACAGATGGATAACCATTTTAAGACAGATGAAAGAAACAAGAGTACAGAAAGAAAATTATACCAAAATGTTAGAAGACTGGTAACACAGATTATTTCTCTTATATCATATAAATTTCTCCTAAACAGGATATATTACTTTGTAGCTAAGCTAATAAAGGATAAGGTGCTACCACAAAAATGTAGAGTAACAAAAGAAAGGATGCAAACAAATAAAATGCTGCCATGGAAGTATCGATCAACGGAAACTATAAAGCAATTAAAATAAGAACCATCTCTGTTAGAAGAATATAGAAAAGGGAACAGATCATTAAAAATACTTTAAAAGACAGATGTGGTAAAAGCAATGCACAGTATAAAAACAAACAAGGATTTATCATCCCCTATTGCCAATCTTCTTCTTCTTCTTCTTCTTTCGGCTTTTCCCGGTTAGGGGTCGCCACAGCGGATCACCATGTCCGCACATTAATTGGCAGTGAAGTTTTACAGTGTCGAGTTGCCAGCCCGGCGCCCAACCTTCCACAGAAGGCACACACACATGCACACCTAGGGCCAATTTAGAGTATCCAATCCACCTGCAGCATGTCTTTGGGATGTGGGAGGAAACCGGAGCACCCGGAGGAAACCCACGCGACCACAGGGAGGACATGCAGACTCCGCACAGAAGGCACCCCAGCCGAGGATCGAACCGGAGAACCTCTTGCTGTGAGGCAGCAATGCTAACCACTGCACCACCGTGGCCGCCCTATCATCCCCTATTGCCAATAATAAACTAAAATAGCACAGACAGAAAAACTTAGAATGTATGCAGATAAGTATAAAAGAATAATAGAAAAGAAGTGATTCATTGATGACCAGAGAAGGTTTAATACAGAACTGGGAAATAAAGTAAAAGGAATATAAACATCATCAAAAAAGAAGAAATGGGCACACTGTGGAGTACTTATGAAGACCGTGTTGAACATAAGAAAGATGCTGAATGGATAGAATTAAAAGAAACAGCAAGGAGCTCTAATGTATAGCATATGAAATGGGATATAGTAACAGCTAGAGAAACTGTGACAAAAATTAAGAAAAGCTCTAAACTGGAGAACCTCAGGCATAGACGCAATACCTAACTTCTGGCTTAAGATATTAACATCCTTACACACCGATTTAGCCCTGAGTAAGAATTACTTATATGCACAACCTGAACAGACACCAGCCAGATTAACAAAAAATCATACTTCTCCTTAAGATTGAATCTGCAAGCCATCCTAAGAATTATTGATTAATAATTCTCCTTCTGACAATATACAAATTATATACTGGAATTGTCACAGACGGCTTATAGTCATTTAGAAAAAAAAATCAGTTACAGCAGTGGAACAAAAAGGTAGCAAAAATGTTATGTAGAAGAAAAGAAAACAAAAGTAACATTGATCACTGAGATTGTTACATCCAGTGGTTACAGTGTCTTATTTACAGAGACAGACACAGAAATGAGAGCAATTTAGAGGAAAGGTAACCAGAGAGTTCCAATAGTAGTAGGAGCAATAGGTCTAATTAAAAAAAATACAGTTGCACCTAAGTGCTAGCAGCATATATAATACCATATGAATTACAGAAGGGTTCAATTCTGAACACATTGCAGGTGCTGAGAAAAGCACTCTTGGCTAAAATCAAAGACTGACGATTCCAATTTCATGTAATAGAATTGCACCTTGACTTAGGAATGGGGTCCATTTCTATCATTGTATTAGGAACCCAAAACACTTGAAGTGAAATCACAAGTCCATTCTCTGGACAACTGCTTGTGCCAGTATACAGACTCTCGTTGCCCTGATAGTCAGGTGCCTCCTTGGCTACTTCCATCAAGTTGCGTAAAGTAGGATCCGAGTGTTGAGCAAGTCTGAAATATGTGATCCTCTGCAGTCCTGGTTTTAAAAGACATTTTGTATATTTTGACTGTTGTGTCTCTAATTCAGATTTGCTGATGCCATTCATCTCTTCCTTCTGGAAGAGACCCTTCCAAAAGTAGTCCAGTACCTTTTTACAGCTGAAGATCAGATTCGACCTTAATATTACTACTCAGCTCAGGACTCCGACAGCTATATGAACACACTCAGCGAGTGCTGATAATGCAAAGTAATTTACTGAAAAACACTTTCAGCTATAGTCAAATTTGTGCCGTTATACACTGTTGTGGTTGCAGAGTTGGTACATATAGGTTTGGGGGTCTGGTGGTTCTGGGAGCTTGCCTTATGCAGAATACAAACTTTGAGGTTCAATGAAAGTGAGTCTCAGTGATTTTATTTCACAGTACTGTTACCCATTGAAATTTCCTAGAGCAAGACTTGATTCCTAAAGTTCCTCCTCTGAAGATGGGACATTACCAGCCTGTTTTGGAGGTATGTCCACTGGCTGAGTCTCTCCTCACCAGCCCAGTGTGCTTGACTCTATATTTGACTGTGTATTAGTGCATATACATAAGGTACTATATCATCAAAGTAATTTCTATTAAAACATCTGCTCACATATCATTAAACATTGCCACAGAATCACAGATTCATAGAATGTACAAGGCAATTGGGCCCTGTCACCATTCATGCCTTATCAGTACCCACCCAGATATTTGATCTTGTTTTTCAGGGAGTGATAGGCTGATCATACAGGGGATGAATTTATGAATACACATCCAATTGTCAATTTTTTTCTTAAAGAAAGAGAGCAATAGATTACTTGATCTGGAATAGGAGTTTGTTCCACAGAAGAGGTCATTTCTGAGGGACACATCTGTCTCTCTGCTATGATTTGTTTAATTCAAAGTCAAAGTAAACTTTATTGTCATTTAGAACTACACACGTGTAGTCTAAATGAAATTTCATGCATCATCTCAATTCTTTAGTTACAAAAGAAAGTGAAACAACACATACAAGTAGACGAATAAACATAACTAACAAATACAGTAGTACTCTCAATACATGCAAGAGAGAGCAGACACATTTACCAACACTCATGCACAAAAAGAATACCCACCCCTGAGTTAAATTAATTACCCTATTTAAAGTAATCTAAAGATACAGATCTACAGATTGAACAATGCCCATGTTATTTATCTAATATTGCATTTGAGTGGGTTAAATAATACTGACTATGGATATAAAACATAAATATTGCACTTACTTGGAATATATGTAAGTATGTATTGCACAAATAAATAAAAAAATGACTTCTATGTCCTGACCCCTGGGACTAGTGCCTGAGTTCAGACACTACTGTAGGGTAAAAACTGTTACTGAATTTTCTAGTCCTGCAGTGGATGCTGCAATACCTCCTGCACAATGCCAGATGTTTAAACAGTCCACATGCAGGATGTGAGTTGTCCTGTATTATTTTGGTGGCCTTTTGGATGCTTCTTGCAGAATACGTTTCCTTCTTCAGACCCAGGTCTGAAGAAGGAAACGTATTGGCGTTTCCGAAAGCGCTCACATTAAATTTTCTATGTTTTTAGCTTCCGCTTGCTTCGCTGGTTTTTGGTTTCAACAGTTTGTCGAAGTTTTGTCTATTTTCTTGCAGAATAAAGATGTATCAATGGAAACTGGAACCTGTTACCTTCTTTGCAACCCTCACCCCTCTTTGTAGCGCCTTCCTTTCTGTAACTGTGCAGCTTCCAAACCACACTGTGAAGTTGCAGGTGAGGATGCTCTCTATTGCACCTCTATAGAAGGTGGAGAGAATATGAGGAGGAAGTTTAAAAAGTGGAGGCATTGTTGCACTTTCTTGACGAGGTGGCTGGTGTTTCTCGACCAGGTAAAAACTCTGATATGCGTACACCCAGGAATTTTGTGCTGTTAACCCTTTCCACACTCTCACCATTGATCCTGAGCGCTAGGTGGTTAGTTCTCCTTTTCCTGAAGTCCGTGATAATCTCTTTGGTCTTGCTTACATTCAGGTCAAGGTTGTTCCCCTCACACCAACTAATCAGAGAGGCCACCTCCTTTCTGTGCTCCCTTTTATCCTCTTTTGTGATAATACCCAGGACTGGGGTGTCATCAGCAAACCTGATGATATGGTTGGACTTGTGCTTAGCATAGCAGTCGTGGGTCAGGATGGTGAATAACGTTGAACTGAGAACACATCTCCATGAAACCCTGGTGTTAATCGTGATGCACAGTGATGTGTTCTTACCTGAACACACCCTCTGTGGTCTCTCAGTCAACAAACTATATTTACTGATTCCCAAATGTGCCAGTTTTAATGTCAGCTGCATTGGTACCACCGTATTAAATGTAGAGCTGAAGTCTATGAACAGCATCCTCACATAGTTGTCTTTGCCCTCTAAATGCTCAATGGAGATGTGTCATGCTACTGATATGGCATCAGCCGTGGACTGGTACGCAAACTGCAGATGGTCAAATTCAGGAGGTAGACACGATGAAAGATGCTTTTTGATCAGCTGCTCAAAATATTTCATAACAGTGGATGTCAGAGTGACTGGTCTGTAGTCAATAGGGCTGGAGAGTAGTTTTCTTATGTAGTGGGATGGCGTTAGTTTCCTTGTAGCATGTGGGTACTTTCACCATGGCAAGAGAGGTTTTAAATATTTCCTTGAGCACTGTGCATAGTTGATCAGCACAGCCTTTTAACACCTTGCCCAGTATGTTGTCTGGCCTAGCAACCTTCCTGGGGTTCACTCTCCTTAGCTCTCTTCTTACCTCTTATGTGCTGAGGTGGAGTACTGCATCCTTCTCATCAGTGGGTAGCTTTAGTGCCAACCTGTTGTTTCTTTCCTCAAATCTACCAAAGAAGATTTTCAAATTGTCCAGGAAGTCGATGCTGTCCTCACACTGTGCTGATCTGATTTTGTAGTCAGTGATAACCTGTATGCCTTGCCATAGTCTCCTTGCACCCTTCATGTCTTCAGATTGGCTCTGCACCTTTCTGCCATGCTCCCTCTTAGCCTCCTCCCTCCTCAGATTATCTCTTCTTACACACAGGGCTGCTTTATCCTTAGCCCTGTAAGCTGTGTTTCTCTCCTTCATAAGCTCATATACCTTAGGGGTGAGCCATGGCTTCTGGTTAGCTCTAATAATAATACTCTTGGTATTTGTTACCCCATCAACACAGTTTGAAATGTATGCCATCACTATCTCAGTGTATTCATCAATGTTCAGATGCTGACTCAGTATGGCTGCCTCCTTGAATATATCCCCGTTGATTCTTTCAAAGCAGTCTTGCAGGGCCTCCATAGCCCCCTTGGGTCATACCCTGATTTGTTTCTTTGTGGGTTTCTCTCTAACCAGTGCAGGTTTGTAAGCTGGTGATAGCAAGATGGTATAATAGTCATTGTTTAAGCAGGTTCAGATCTTTGGACTTAGTGTTTACTGGACTGTTTGATTTGTGGAGAAATAAGAGGTCCTGGACCGCCAGATCCCTAATGGCTTCAAAAGCAAAGCACAGGTCACTTCTGAAGAGTCTATAGGACAGTTGTATGTGTACTTGCTGAAACAGCATAACTCATGCTCTCCAGTGGAGCTCTTTTGGATTTGTACTCTGACTCCGAGAGGGCATGGCCTGATCCTTTTAAAATGAAGTTTTCATCTCACAGTTCAGATAAATGTTTATATCTCTAGAACCATAAGTGTCATTGCAACAGTGGAAATGACAAACTATTCAGCATAAGGTAGCATTTACAAAGGCTGCATTCATTCAGTTCTAGGTTGTAAACTGCATTTTATAAGCCGCAACAACCGCATTAATTATCAATTTTGTGATGTTGAATAAAGAGCTTACAGTATCATAGCAACTACTGAGGCAACACACATACTGCATGTAGCATTTTCTTCATTAACCTGTGATCTTTCATATGAGGCTAAGCAGTTTTGTCTATGCCACTTGATTTTTGAGATATTTGGCAAAATATGAAAATTATTTCAATGCATATAAACAATATACAAATAATATTCAATATGTCTTTATGTGTACTATCAATACAGTTATATTTGTTGCTATGTAAGTTTTAAGAACAAAATCTTCTAATACCTTGTATGTAGTTTGGATCTGAAAGTATTAATGCAAATATAAACAAGCAATATTTGACACCTAGAGGCATCCATAGGATGTAAATGCAGAAACATCTGGAGATGTCAGTAGAATGTAATGAGTTAATATCAGTGGATAGGTGTATACCACTGCCCATTTAGCAGTCATCATTAAACTTGGTAAAGCATACTTCTTGGATTTTAACTCAGATATCAGCAAAATAAATGTCAATCAGTGGAGGGTCTTGTAGTGATCCCTGTATTACCCCACTAGTTTCTCTCTTGCATTCAGAGTGGGTATCTGCAACTTTAATAACTTGGGAACTGCTGGATATTCAATTTGCATTCCAGCAGACAAAGTAGGGTTTATGTTAAGATTGTCTACTTATTTTAATAATACCAGTACAGTGGGCAGTGTTAAAACATTAGGTCAAGGTAAGTATCAAGCACAGGGTAACTACTGTCCATGGCCTCTGCAGTGTTTTCAGAGAAGTCTACTGAGTTCAGGAGACAGGACTTGCCCTTCCCAAAAGCATACTGATTGTAGTCTAGATCACAATCAGTTGTTCTTTTTGCTCAAAAACAAGTTGTGCTCTGTTATGTTAAATGAAGAATTTCAAAACAGTCACACAACAGTAGCAGCCACAGATCATTGCCAGCTCCTAATCATTAAAACCTTTTCCTGTTCTGTTTAATCCATTTGCAGTCAGAGAATGGGAAAAGCCTTTGTTAACCTGCCCTAACAAATGCTTTTAAAACTCCAGGAAAAAATATAATAAAAATAATTTTAAAGAAAAACAAAGTTTAGCTAAGGCAAATTGCAGTAAAAAAGAGAAACAAAGCAAACATTAAACGAACAATTAATATGCGACTGCTGCTGTTCTGGAACTATATTAGTGGTGGTTCATAAAGATTTAAAGTTTTTCATATTCTGCTTTAGAGAATAAATGCTGCATGTCAGGTCTTCTGACAGATCATGTAGCCTTAATTATTTTGAAGTCAGAGAATAGAAAAAAGAAATATTTTCTAATTTGCCTTTATCAACAACTTTTAAAAGTCGAAGAGGAAAAACATTGAAATAAAACAAATTTAAACTAAAGCAAACTGCAATTAATAGAAGAAACAATGCAAATATGCAAAACGTAAATGAATAATTGCAAATACCTGCACAAAAACATCAATTGTAGATCAGTGATTGCTCCCAAAGATTTATTTTATTTATTTTACATTTGTTAACCTGGCTAGTGTAACTGGATATATTTCCATTTTCAGTAGAGGCACGGGGAGAAAAGCTCCGAAAGTAGCTCACAGAATTTATAAACAATATTTACACAGTGTAAAAAAAAAAATAAAAAATATGAACGTAATAATAAAAAGTATTACACTAAACAGTGTCAGATAGTATAAGACAAGTCGATATACAATATAATACATAGGTAAATTACAGTACAACAGGTTGTTTTAGGATTGCTAGTTACAGTACTGCCCTTAAAGGAATATGCAGCAGAGTTTAGTAAGAAAAAAATGAGAAAAGGAGATGAGAAGTAGCGAAACAAAGGATTAGTTGGGGTTGCTGCATGGACATAACCAATGGATCTTCAGGTGGTTTTTGAGGTTTTGTTTAAAGAGAGGCAGCAAGGGAAGTAAAGTTAGTTCTTTAGGTAAAAGGTTCCAGTTTTTACCTACAGTGTTAGAGAACAGGGAATCCCCTGCCGAGTTGTTGGACTGGACTTATGGTGGCTAGAAGTTTGCTAGAAGAGTGCAGTGAATTTAGATTTTTGTAGGGAATTATGAGGTTAGAGAGTATAGGAGTGATGTTAGGTTGGTAGAATAGCTTCTGGGCAATGGTAAGTTGAGAAAATAACAGATGATTTTGTAGTTCTAGCCAGCCTAGCTGCAGTAAATTCAGACAGGAGTGGGTTCTAAAGGGATTACCAGTAGCAAATCGGGCAGTGCTATTGTAGGAATTAGCTAGTTTGATAAGATTATTTTTTTTAGGTTAGTGTATATGGGTGAGGCGTTGAGATTAAGTGAGAGTGGGCAATTTTGGTTCTGGCTGATGGCATTAAAAAGGGTTTAATTCTGTATAAGGAGCCAATTTTTTTGTTTTCTGATTTTATAGTGTTGTTTATATGGCTATCAAAGTTAAGGTTATTGTCAATTCTGATTCCTAACAGTTTAGTGGTAGAGTCTGGGGATATGAGGGTACCGTTATTGGAACTGACTGAGAAGTCTGCAGGGGAGGACTTACTGGTAGGTACAAAGAGTAGGAGTTTAGTTTTTTGGCATTTAGAAGGAGGCAACATTTCAAGAACCATGCCTTAACTATGTTGAATACCTTCTCAGTTGAAAAATGTAGTTCTGTGGGGGAGTTAGCTGAACATATGATTGTTGAATCATCTGCATATTGTATGCAGATGACTTGAGGGATTGCTACATGCAGGTCATTGATGAATAGTGAGAAAAGGAGAGGTCCTAGAATAGAGCCCTGAGGGGGACTCCAAGGGTGACAGGCAGGAGGGATGATAGATTATTCTCCCAGAGAACTGCCTATTTCCTATTGCTGAGGTAGGACTTGAACCATTGCTAAAACATTTTTCCTGATGTGATTACCTTAAATGGTAAATGCTACTTCTTAGGTCCTCCAACAGATCACACAGAGTTAATCCCATTGCAGAATAAGGTTATGTCTTACTGGCTGATTGATCATCCTTTTTCACTGTCTCTTCAGAACTGGTACAAAACTATCCTGTGAACCATGTTATCATATTCTCAGGCAAAGTACTGAGTGCTTGCTTCCTTATCATAAGGTCTCCATGCATTTCAGAAAGTGATTTGGCATCCACTCATTTACCCATTAAATGTAGCAGTCAGTTCTGCATTTAATTCCCTGACACAGTCTTTTGCATTTCTTCTATGCTATCTAAACTTTATTCTATAAGCTTCAGGAGCCAATTAAAAATAGCACACATTTATCTTCTAAAGGAAAGCGAGAATCAGCATTCCACACAGCTGCTACTCTTGTGAGAATGCCTACATTTATTGATTTTGGTGAAAATAGAAAACAAACAAAAAAACTAAACCCTCACCCCAGACAAGGGCTTTCTCCATAGTCAGATATATTCAATTTCAACAGATTTTATTCAAAAATGTAGAAAGACAATTAATCAATTTCCAAACATGCTATTATATACACAGATGAAAAGTTGGAAGGGTGGGGTGAGTTGGGAGGAAAAAAACATCACTTAAAGGCTCACATATCTTGGTATATTTAACCATTGGAAATGTGTTTACAGAATTCTGTCTCACAGTGTAGAATTGCAAATATATAATATGTATCACAAGTGCAACTGTATCAATATCGCCTTCATCTGAACAAAATTCAGAATCACTATTTTCAACTTTCTATCAGGATGTGTTTACGTCCTCTATATAACAAGTCATTTATGAAAAAAAAGACAGTAGGACTGCAAGGTGGAATAATAACACCCAGTCCTTCAGTGTTAACTTGCTGTTCACAACTATACCTAAACTCCACAACTTTGACATGCATTTTAGAATGTCATCACTATGTATAATATTTGAGGGCAACACTGCTACAGATGTGGTGGCTGTCTTGGAAGTGTTGTGCTTTAGACATACACAGATTACAAAAACAGCTAATCTGTTTGTCACAGGTATATTCTGCTGGGAGAAGTGCAACAGTACTCCACAATAGCAAAGATATTGTAAACCTCTCTGTTTCATAATGTCTCCCAACGGAGGTACATACAAAGGACAGAACATGAAACTCAAATAGGAACCCTGTGGCTCATCACAAATCTGAGACAAAGGTGAATAGGAATTAACTCCCCCCAACCATTCTCTGAGCATTTTCCAAATATGTAGGAGGCAAGCCATTCTGGGACAACACCAGTAATGCCACTGTACTGCTTTAAATGGTCCAAAGAGGTCATGTGGTCAACCACAGTAAATTCTAGAGAGATATCTAATAGGATCAAGATGGAATAACACTGTTGATCCCTTATCGTAAGTAGGTCATTAAAACCCTAGCAAATGTCATCTTCATGCTGTGTGTGGACTGAAAACAGACTGCAGTGGTTCATTGATGATGATGCTACTCAAATATAAATTCAAATGCAAGAGCAAGACCTTTGTAAGACAGTAATCAACAAAGACAACATGATAGGACTGGAGTTATCTACATTATCTGGCACTAAACCATCCTTCGTAAGGATGGTAATATCCAAGGCTTCCTTTAAAAACATATGGAAAAACTCCATCCTTAAGAAGGACAGAGTAATCTGATGGTGATATGGACTCCATGCCAACAGGCATAATATAAACCCACTGGGACAAGCATGTCATAAAAAGCCTTTTGAAATAACAATCCAATTCACAGCTAGCAGTGCATATTTTAGATGTAATAAAATCATCATAATCATTAGTAATTAATTCATGCCAATTCCAGGACAGTGATTAACCTTTAGGAGCACACATCAGCCTTGAGAATATTTAAACTGACTGAAGACAGTTTGGTGACAAAGAAATGAACAGGTAATTCATATTTTTCCTCAGCTGCAGCATTCCAAGTGGCAGGGCAGGCTGGATTATTGAATTCCCTTACCACATTGAAAAGAACAGCCAGATGATTATCCACTGTAGAGATCTTCCAAGACAAGTACATGAGTTCTGCTTGGAGATCTACACATAGTAAACTGAGAAATGCCTATCTAGCAAAAGATTTTCCTGGAGTGGCCTGGTGTGACACTACCAATGATTTAAACTTTGGGCCATCTTTCTCAGTCCATGGTGTGAGTCAAGGCTAAACTAACCACTTTATAAAGACCCTTAACTTTGAATTCCTGACCACCACCTGACTTTGGTTGGGGATTCCACCCTGCGTATATCTATCTATCTATCTATCTATCTATCTATCTATATTGGTTTATTGAGATAGTGCATTGATCAATATTGATCAATTTCAGGCCCAACCTGGGTGAAATACAAAATATTTCACAAACAAAAAATACAGAAATGTAAGTAATAACAGAGTAGTTCATATTAATTAAACAGAAAAAAAATGTATACATTCTAGTGAACAAGCAGAGTGCAATGTAGAATCAAGCGTAATGTAATGTACAATATATACATTAGCATCAATATATACATTAATTTCTAAAGGAGGTCAATCTTGAATGATTTTTTTAACCTGGAAACATCTTTATTGAATTAGCACTTATGACATAGGTAATCATTCATTTGTATAAATGAAAACAAACCATTTTGACATATTTTCAGTTGCAAACATTTATACATCACGTATATTCTACTATGCAACCATTGTCAATTGAACATTATATAGTTCATTCAATCCCTACCTTCCCTTAAACCTCATTCATCCTCCAAAACATTATTCTGCATGTATCGTTCACACAATTTCCATTTTTTTTGCAATGTAATTTGCTGCTTTCCTTTTCTAAATGTCCTACTTCCAGTTCTTTTATCTCTTACTATATTACTATATTTACTACTTGTATGGTTGGTTAGACTTTGATTTCCATTTTCTAGTAATTTTTTTTTTTTGGCAGCCACCAGAGTTATACTTAGCAAGGCCTTACAATGTATAGGGAATTCTGTTTCTGTATCACAGCTCAAAAAAATAATTTCCTTAATTACAGCAATTTGCTCACCCATTATTTCTGATAAACTTTATGCAGAAGGCAAAAAGACCAAAAAACAAAACAACTCCTCCAGGTAACAAAGTGCAGCAATGAAAGACATCAACTGAAGTCAAATTATCAAAACAGTTGAACTGTTTTATTCAAAAAAATAATAAAAGGTTGAGCATTTATGCGCATAAAACATGATTTTTTTTTTAATAATGACCCTTTGGATTCTCCACCACTTTGTAGATCAGAGAGGGTTTCTCACCAGTCTCATGAAGTTGGGCTGGAGATGCACATCCCCCATGCATTCCCTCAGCAAACAACAACACCATTTCCAAGAAAAGGAAGGAGAAACAAAGTAAAAAAAAGTAGGAAAGAGAAAAGAAAGCCACCTTTTAATCATCCTGCTCTGACCCTTTTAAACAGTAAGACAGATGGGAAAGGAAGGGGTAGTTTTCATACACAATGGTTTCAAAGTATTTAATTATAGTCAGATGGAGTTAAACTGAAATCATTTCTCACTAACTGTAGATGAGAAAATTTAATTTGACTGCTCATTTTCAGAATGATACTGAACAATTTAGACATTTAGAAAGGAAGAAGAAAGTATGTCATAAAAGGACTTTTATACCCCCCCACACCCATTGATTCAGACATTTGAAAAGCTTGTGAACAGGGCATTCATAAAAACTTTGACAATAATTGTTTTAAAACCAGTTTTAATCTTTCCAAGGAAGAATGTGATTTACTTTTTTTTTTTCATCAAAGGACAAACCCTTTTAGAATCATGAAACGTGAAAAGGGGGTGGGGTGGTACTATTTTACACTATTGATTACATTGGGGAAATGTTCACCCTTTTGCAGGATTTAACCCCTTATATCCCTGTGTCAAAAATGAAATTAATATTGGTTACAAAAACAATGATTTGTGTTTGAAAGATGTATATGATCAGTTGATTTTTCCAACTTATAAGTTTTTGAATAATGCATCTACACTTAGTCCTGTGATTTTTGGAATAACAAAAGTGCATTCAAATTATTCAAAACCTCTCCTTTCGCCCCATTGTGGCAACCCAGGGATCAAAACACATCCACTGGCAGTCTACATAGACCACAAGTTGAAATTAGTTTTTTTTTTTTGGTCCATCAGCATTTACATAAAGACTTCTGGGACTTTCTTAGTAGATTAACTCCCGATGTTTGGAACCCAAACATTGTTTTTTGGACCATTGATGTTGTTGATTTATTTACATCCATACCAAATGACCAGGGTTTAGATTTATATCATGAGGTTTTGTTGACTTGTCCATTTATTTTGAGTGAAGACATTTAGGGTACTTACTGCCTTTAGTGAGATATCTGATCTGAGAAAGTTATTGTATTTATTATAACGAAAAGCGCTTCATTAAATTATCAGGACTACTACTATTTGGTTGCATTTTGGGCTTGTTCCTACTGTGCCATAGAGCATCATTACTTGTTTGTTTTATACATTTCTTAGTTTACTTGGGCCTTTATTGAGATAGTTCTCTTAAACAATTTTATATATTTTAAAGGTAAGACTTAGAGGCAAATCAAATGTATGGCTATGGGAAGACTATGTGCTCCCAGTTATGCTAATTTAGTGTTACTAAGTTGAGAGAGAAATATTTGTTTTCACATCCCCACTTTACCATTACTGCAAAGTTTACTTGCAATATTTGGATGACATATTTATCATTTGTGATGGTCCTGATGAGTTTCGGAAAGAATTTCTCAAGCTGCTTAATAATAGTACATCATTTTTGAAATCTAAATAAGCTGCGGTAGTGCAGCGTTAGCGTTTTTGCCTCACAGCAAGAGGTTCTCCTGTTCGATTCTCAGCTGGAGTGCCTTTTGTGTGGAGTCTGCATGTCCTCCCCATGGTCGAGTGGCATTCAAAAGACATGCGTGAATGGACGTGCCTTCGTTGAAGGTTGGGCGTCCGGCTGGCAACTCGGCACCATAAAAATCTACTGCCAATCATTAGTGGACCTGAGTTCTGCTGTGACGACCCCTAACTGGGAAAAGCTGAAAAGACCAACATTTTTGAAATCTACATCTAGTTATAACACGGAATATATTCACTGTTTGGTCATCACTATTTATAAAACTGATACAGGTTTTGAATCCAACATATATTGAAAGCCTAGGTTTTCAAACTTGCATTTATATTTTAGTAGTTATCACCCATTTTAAAAACAATTTGGTAAGCGGACAATTTGTGAGGTTGCCAAGGATGGTGTCAACACATGCTAAATCCGTAGAAGAAGAAAAGTACTTATTTTTGCTATGTTCTTGGAGAGGGGCTACCCACACTGTTTTATTTACAATATTTGTGAAGAAGTTACATCAGGATGGAGACAAAAATAAATGCCCCTGTTAGGTCTAGGTAAGCATTATTAACATCCTGATGCAAAGACCATTCACAACATCAGTTCATTTAAAGAGCTCGTTTCAGAGGCTATGACCTTGAGACATGGTATTGGATCTAAAATTGTTAGAAATATTATTAAAAATTTGAATATATTCAAGGTGAACAACATTTATAATTTATTGATGATAAACCTCAATTTATCCATAAACTTTTTTGTAATTTAAAAAGGAGGTTTGAGGGATATAAGTATAACAGCAGATTGACTTTTAAATGTTGATGTTACCCATACTGTAAATATATTTTGGAAACCAATACTGTCACTGTTAGCGGCAATTATAGGCTAATATTTTGCAACATGGTAATTGTAACACCTTTGGTTTGATGTACATTGCAATATATTTGGATTGTGACCCATTCTATGTTGGTAAAACTGAAACAGCCCTCAAGAAAAGAGTATATGGGCATTATTATGACATTAGTAATGATAACCCTAAGAATGCTCTTTATAAACACACTTTAGTATGAAAAAGTTCAATACATGTTTATTTGTTATTCTGGGAATAGTTAAAAAAAGACACAAGGGGAGGAGCTTGGGAAACCTCTACAGAATACTATCAGCTATGTTTAAATGCAATAGTTTCCCCTGATCACTGATTTTACGCCCATCATACTGACAATGAAATTGAGAGCTGCAAAATTATAAGGAGAAGTACTGGTTTATTTTCAGTATCACTGGATTTGAATACTGATATTTCCGTATTGGTCTTTGGCACAAAGGATAATTTTAATATGTTTGAATAACACACACACACACACACACACACACACATATATATATATATATATATATATATATATATATATGTAATATGGGTCCCCTTCACATGACCCACATTTCAAAATGCTGAATTTCATATGGCCGAGACCATATGATCGACATTTAAAATGCCAACAATGCGGAACTGGCATCTCTGTAGAGTGCGGAATGGAAAGATTTCCATTCCTGCACTATAGTGTGATCTCGGAATTGGTATATTTAAGTTATTGAGGGTGTGGGGTGCAGGGGGGATTGCCCCCCTGCTAGCAGTGTTTAGGTAAGTGTTTGTTGTTTTTTTACTTTTGTTTTGT
Source organism: Protopterus annectens (assembly GCF_019279795.1). Lineage (NCBI taxonomy): Eukaryota > Metazoa > Chordata > Ceratodontiformes > Protopteridae > Protopterus > Protopterus annectens. Next base: position 432,458,912 of record NC_056749.1, read on the forward strand.
CATATGTTTGGCATTTCAAATGTCGATCATATGGTCTTTGCCATAAGATCCATATGTGTGTGTGTGTGTGTGTGTGTGTGTGTATATGCATATATATATATATATATATATATATATATATATATTTTTTTTTTTTTTTTTTTTTGCCAAAATATTTGTTCCCAATTACCTCTTTCTTCCCCATCACACCTCCAACATTTGCAGTCTACCTGATGAAAAATTCTTTGGAGTCTGCTTGAGGTATAAAAATCCCTAAGCAAACACTTTCTAGACTTTGTTGCATATTTGGGAGCTATACATATATCTCACCATTGTTTCTTTGTGAATTGTTTATCCAGTCTTTCTTCCCAATCTTTTCTAATATCCTCTGATTGATTCTTACAGTTATCAAGCAATAATTTACATGGCCTGCCAATTATCCCTTTATTAAAAGCAGCATCTGTTCTAGATTCTACTAAAAATGATACCAGTGCTGATCTTTCACTTAGGATCCCCCAACTGTTTTCTCTTTGCCTATGCTCTGATATCAATCCTTAATAGGGTAGGCAATCTCTTGCCTGCAGTCCAAATGTATTCTTGACCTGTTTCCATTCTATTTCCTTTCCCTTTCTAATTATTTTCTCCCAATACCTTGGTTCCTCTGCCAGTTTTTTCCAATAAATTAGATTCCCTTCTTGCCTGGCATTTGTATCCCTATTTGCAGTCATCTCTATCAGCAGAATCTCCTTTCTTCATTCTTGTGTTGGCTGCTACTTTGTGAATATAATATTCTGTAGGGTTTGTCTTATTCTCCTTAAGGATCTGCATACAAAAATCCCAATCTCTCCTTATTTCTTATGCCCCCCCCATTTCATCATCATCCCTTTCCACTTTGAATTATGGCTTCCTACTGGTGCTATGTATAGGAGCCTTAGCTGTGTAGCTCTGAAATACCCTTCAAATCAGGTAATCCCAAACCACCTTGTTCTATTGGAAGGATCCAATTATCCCACTTGACTAATCTTTAGTGAATCCTGAGAGAGGAGAAGAGACTCAAAGGACATAGGTTAGGTGATATGTCCTATGTTGACGCAGGACCATTTGCCTTGGATGAAGTGCTATTTGAGCTGTATTTTGAATTTGGAATAAATATTGATTTCCTTACTGTTGCTGGAAAGAGCTTTCTGAAGAGTACGTGCCTGAGAGGTGAAAGCAAGTGCAGTGCTTTGGAGTTTGGTTCTAGGAGTAATGAGAGAGTTGGTGTGGCTTGTGTGCGGTGCGTAGGCTGTAAGAGGAGGTTGCTTCATCGGTGCGTAGGCTGTAAGAGGAGGTTGTTTCATGAAGCCTAGCTGTAAATGGAGTGTGATCTGATGATACGACTGGTCATAACATCTAGATGGAACACAAAGTAAATTATTTGTCCATAGCTGTGGGTAGCAGATGTAATAATCTGAGAAATCTGAATATCTTCAAAATACAATGGAATTCTGTTAAAAAAAAAATCACAGATTCTTTGTCTACTCTGATGTTCATTATGAAGACATCCTAGTTAAACCAGTTGGATGATGTCAACACCAGTGAGACAAGGATGTCCAAAATTCATTAATGGCCTAAGTGGGCAGCTCCAAAGAATCTTTTCTGCCATGACCTGGGCCTATTCCCACAAGAAGAAGAGTACCATTTAAGAGTACATCAACAAAGACTGAAAGGACTGAAGGGGTCCAAATGGAGAGATAATAAGCCAGCAAGTAAAGGAGAATATTATTACTGAAACTGAATTCATCCTTAAGTCTTGGTGAGTACCTTTGTGAGGTGGACCCTGTTTTTCACAAAATCTCACCAAGAAGACACCAATATATAGACTGTATTTATATAACCTATACCATGGACAGGAGAAGGTTAAAAATGAAAAAAGAGAGCTGGGTGCACAACACCCAGGATAAAAAAGTGCCCAATCCTGGTGGGCAAACTGGAAAAGATGTCTGTGTAGAATCCCAAAAATACCAAAACATTCCTACAATGGGGCCAGGCCAGGCCCAGGAGGAGGATGCCCCCCTGCTGTAATAGGAATAGTAGTCCACAAAAACACAAAAACGATAAGGTCACAGAAGAGCCATAAAGATGATAAAGTGGACTACTGAGGATAAGAACAAAATTATGTATTGTTACTATTATGCAAAAAAGCCCAGAATTTCCAGACACAAGATATACAAAATGTTTAAGAGAAATTAGATGAAAGAAAAATACTTCCACAAGAAAAACTGTCAGAAGCTTCAAATAAAAAAAATTGTAATCATTAATAAAACATGTTTGTGAAAAACAGTATATAAATCAAGAAACGTTGATCTGTTTGGAAAAAGAAATGTCTGAGGAAGTGTGAAAATATAAACAAAACCTAGAGATTTTTGAAAGAAAAGAAATACTGACATGAGAAAGAGAGCTTTGATATGGTGCAATAGTCATGCAAAGGTGAAAGCCAAATTAATCAATATAAAGAAGGCAGCCCCAAAAATATTCAAAGAAACATACAAGCAAAGGCATCCAGATACGGAAAATTTCATAATAAAAAAAATACCACAAGGAGGGAATGTAGAAAAGAAAATTAGAAGTTGAAGTTATGGAGTGCCTGTGAAGTGAAGGATTTGGTGTAGAAGGTCTAACACAGGTTACATCACATCATGATGGATTGAGTCTCCAAAGTAAGGAGAAGCAGGAAGATCAGGAGCAACCTGAAGAAGAAATATGGACATGGGAAAGAAAAAGATTTAATATGTATAATATTTATGCAAAGGAGAAAGCAAAACTAACCAATACAAAAAAGAGCAGCACCAAGGATATTTGAGGAGAAATACAGGCAAAGGAATCCAGACATTGAAAACTTTGCAATACAACAAAATAAGACAAAGAGGAAAAGTAGAAAATGAGATTAGTAATGGAGAAGTTAAAGAAATAGAAACTGAGGTTATGGAGTACCATGCAAAGTGAAGGATTCAGTGTAGAAAATCTAATTCAGAAGAAACCACAACAGGATAGAGCAATGGATATCCAAATTAAGGAGAAAGCAGTAGAACAGGACGCAATTGGTCAGGTGCTATATGAAGATATTTTGGAGCCTTCCACATGAAACCAGTATAAATGTTCACTTGAAGCTAGACAGCAAGGAAAGGAACAGGAAACTCTGATACAGTCAATGATGAGGAGTGATAGGCCAGTGAGTTCCCATATGACAGAGCAACAGATGGCAAATGATGAAATTGAAGAGAATGTGCCACAGGAAGATGCTATAATACTTTTTATGGAATGCCTGCAGGAAATGGAAAACAAAAACTGTGCCCTCAATTTAGAAGAAAATGAGCTAAGAGAAGAGTTGCTTGATTTAATAGACATAGATAGACATATTAAGATCAATGAAAAAATAGACTGCAGAAGGTCAATAAAACCCAAAATGTCAGAAGTTTGATAAAACAGAGTAATTAGGACTGCCCCTAGAGATCCATTAGATGTAAAATAAGTAAACAGGATATATTACTGTGCATCTAAATTAATAACTGAACAAGAACACAGGGTTGTGAGGGAAAGTAAGCAATTTATTAATGACCTAAAAAAATTATAGAGAATTTGGAAACAAGGCAAAAGGAATTAAAACACCACCACAAAAAAGAAGGAATAGATACATTTTGAAGAAATATCTATGACTATTCTGTGGAACATACCAAAGACGCTAAATGGATAGAAGAAGTAAAAGAAAGAATTAGTTGTTTAAAGGTACGTGGCATGAAATGGGATAAAGTAACAGCTGGAGAGTTTGAAACAAAGTTAGGAAAAGCCTTTAATTGGAAAGCCTGAGGGTCAGATGCAGTACATAACTTTTGGTTAAAAGTATTAACATCTTTGCATGAAGATTAAGCCATGAGTAAGAACTATTTATATGCACACCCTGAACAGACACCAATCTGGCTAACAACAGGAAATACAATGCTCCAACTTAAAAGTAAACCTGCAAGCTACCCTAAAAATTATAGACCAATAACATGCCTTCCAACGACGTATAAATTATACACAGGAATTGATGCCGACAAAGTTTATAGTCATTTAGAAGAAAACTCAATGATGGCAGTAGAATAAAAGGGCAATGAATGAAAGAAAGTCAAATGGAACAAAGGATCATTTGTTGTTAAAGTCATAGTGGAGAACTGCAAAAAGGGGAAGAATCTAAGTATGGCATGGACTGACTACAAAAAGCATTTGATATTATCCCACATTCATGGATAAAAGAGTGCTTAAAAATGTATAAGATGCACCCTGTACTGGTCAACTACATTACAGTGACCATGAAACAGTTTCAGACCACTTTGCAATTAAGCCATGATAAAGGACAAATTATTATCCCAGGGACAAAACCTCAAAGGGGGTTATTCCAGGGTGTCTCTCTGTCACTGCTGCTATTCTGCCTTGCCCTTAACCCATTAAGTTGTCTACTTAACAGCTTAGGCCATGGCAACAATTTGCCTCCTAGAAAACAACAAAGTGTAAAGACTTCACATCTCTTTATCAATGATTTAAAACTATATAGCTCATCAGATGAGGAACTGAAAGCACAACTGCAAGTTGTCAAAACTTTTTCAGATGATATAAGAATGTCATTTGGTCTTGATACATTTGCAAAAGCAACCTTTAAAGCAGGTAAACATCAGTTTGGGACAAGAATGTGATATAAAAGACATTGAGCAAGAGGGAGTGTATAAATATTTGGGAACTGATGAAGGCTCAGCAATAAAACATAAACAAATGTGAATCAAACTTAGTAATAAATACTTTAGAAGACTTAAATGAATCCTTTTGTATACCTTTCAAAAGTCTCTAGATTTTGTTCTTTATATTTTCAAACTTCCTCAGTTTCTTCTTTTTCCAAACGCCTCAAGGTTTCTTGGTCTGTATAATATTTCCCATAAATTTGTTGTATTAATGAACTCAAATTTTTATTTGAAGCTTCTGACAGTGTTTCGTGTGGAAGTGTTTTTCTTTCCTCTAATTTCTGTCTTAATCTTTTTGCATATCTTCTGTCTGGAAATTCTGAGCTTCTTGCATAATAGTAACAATACATAATTTCTTTCTTACTGTCAAATGCTTTTTTGTAGTCTCTCCATGCCATACTTAGATTCTTCTCATAGGTTCGTAGGCGTTTACTAGGGTAACGACCACAATGGCCTTTTTAAGCCTAGCCATGCATCCGAAATGTTTGACAAGTTGTGATACCCTTGATAAATGTAAGCATGGACTTGGAAATGAACCATTTACAGGGTACCTGTGTCCATTAGAGAGACAGATGCCAAACCATGGATGAATTTCTGGTTTCCCATCCAATTATCCAAGTTGCACTTGAATTGGGTTAGGGAGGAACTCTGCTTCACATGGATGGGGTGACCCTGTTCCATAGACGAGGTAGTGTCTGGGATACATACCTATCTCTCCAGCAGGTCCTATTTATATCACAGGCAAGGTTTAAGTCTTTAGAACAGGTAATTCTGGTGTTGTTTGGGAATTGATTAAGGATCAACAATAAAACATGATCAAATGTGAATAAAACTTAGTCAAGAATATTTTAGAAGATTAATACTGAAAACAGTGTTGACATCTAGGAAAAAAGTCCAAGCTATAAACCACTTTGCTCTTCCTGTTCTAATTTATAGTTTTGGAGTGACTGACTGGCCAAAATAGTTGTTGGATAAATTGGACAGGAAAACAAGAAAGATGCTTTATAGTCATCAAATGATTTATAAAAATCATTGCATACCAAGACTATATATTCCCCATTCTGAAGGAGGTATGGGCCACCTCAAAGTTGATTATATGTATAGATCTGCAATCGTGGGACTCTCTACATATCTGCTGACCTCACAAGATCCAAATGTAGTGAAAGTTTTGAAAAATGAGGAGAATAAGAGTAAGATGGCTTCCCTGCTTAGTTTAGCTTAGTTTAGCAGAAGTATATTGTCATCAAGCGAGAGTGGAAATCAAACCAGATGTAGATAAAAATAAGGCAGCAAATGAATGTGCCAAAAAACAAAAGAAAGAATATAAGGTGAAGGATTAGATGAGAAGGCAAGAAATGTGGAAAATGCATAAATATAGTTGCAAGTATAGAAACCTTTTGGAACAACCTCATGTTGATCAGGATCGAATGCAGGAATTGTTAAAGAGAGGTGAATTTAAGCCAAAAGATGAAATGATAATGTTGGTGTCCCAAGACAGTGGACAATTTACACATTGGTTTACAAAGTCCATTGAACATGTGGGAGAAATAGACAAATGTAGGTTTTGTAAAACAGAACTGGAAACAGTCGCACATCTTATTGCAGGTTGTGATATACTAATGGCAGAAGGACTGTATACTGAAATGCATAATAATGTGACAAGATTGTTGCACAGTGGACTGTGCAAACATTATAATACTGAAGTAGCTGAGAAGCATGGTAAATATGAACTACAATGCATTATAGAAAATGATGAAGTTTATATTGCATGGGATCACCCATTAGCAACAGTTCAAAAAATAGATACGAGAAAGCCATATATATTAGTCCATGAAAAAAGACAAACGTAGCATTGATCGTAGAAATTGATGCACCCAGTGACTACAATGTCTTGTGTACAGAGAGACAGAGTCATAAAATAACAAGATTTGCAGGCAGAAATGAGGGGAATTTGAAAGAAGGATACTCAGATAGTCCCAACTGTAGTAGGAGAAAATCGGTCATATAAAAAAAATTACAATCATATTTAGGTATGTTGCCAATACATGTAGTGCCATATGAATTGCAGCAGTCATCAGTACTGGGCACATTTTGGGTGCTGCAAAGAGCACTTTTGTCTAACATCAACGATTGAAACAATACTAATTTCATGAACTTTAATCATACTTTGACTTAGGAATGGGATCCATTCCCATCATGGTATTAGAAACCCAAAGGCTTGGAGAAATTAAAAAGAATGAAGACATAGGTAGGGTCTTTACAAGCCTAGCCAAAAAGGAACCCTGGCTTTAGCCACTCAAAAAAATGATTTTCCCGTGCCCCTGTTGAGCAGAGCCATAGAGGTGATCCCCGGAGTGAATTTCCTATTTCCCATCCAATAATTAAAATGTTTTTCTTGAAGAGTGCTAATAAGTAGCTTTGTTTGATATAGATAGGTAGTTTGTTCCAGAGTATGGAATGTAGCTGGGACAGGAATCTATCCCTCCAGCATGTTCTGTTTATTGTGGTGACAAGGTTTAGGTCCCTAGAGCATGTAGCTCGGAGTAGGCGATATGTGACGGAGTAAAGCTGGAATTTTTTTGAGACAGTCTGCATAGGGCATATGTTTGAGGCCAGTAATCCTCTTTGTGAGGCATTTCTGTGGCATTTCCAGTTGTTGTTGATGTCTTGTGAGGTACATGCCAAAAGGGGTGTTGTACTCTATAATAGGTCTAATGAGTAACAAGTATAGGAGAACAATGACCTCTTTTTTCCTAGATGAGAAACCTTTTGTGATGAGGTGTGCCACGTAGAAGGATTTCCAGACAACTGTACTGTCTACCTGTGTCCCAAGGTCTCTTATCACACTTTCAGTGTTAAGTAGACTACCACCTATGTAGTAGCTCATGGGTGCAGAGTTTTTACCAAAGGAGATGACAATGCACTTTTTGGCATTGAGCTTGAGGCCATGGCTTTGACACCAGGCATTTGTCTCAGTGAGGCCCTTTTGTAGGATGCCCACATCATTTGGAGTTTCAGTTATGGCTTCTAGTTTGCAGTCATCTGTGAACTTCATTAGCCAAAGACCTTCGGTGTTAGCCTGTACTTCAGAAAAGTAGATACCAAACAGGAGAGGACCCAGGACTAAACCTTGTGGTACTCCATTTGTCACTGGTCGGAAGTCGGATTTGGAGTCTGCTACTTTCACAGTGTGGGTTCTGTCAGTGAGCCAGTTGGCAGCCCATCTTGTGACATAGGGATTTATACCTAGTTTAGTGGGTTTATCTATAATTCCAGAGTGGGAGATGGTGTCAAAAGCCTTGGTGAGATCTAGATAGGCTGTGTGGACCACCTTACCCTCGTCTACGGCTTTGGTGACTGCTTCAAATAAGTCAATCAGGTTTAGGAGACATGGTCTGCCTTTTACAAACCCAAGCTGGGTGGGGTCCAGTGTTTGGAGATTACCAATGTCTTTGTTTATAAGTTCCATGATGATACGTTCCATGGCCTTGCAGACCAGGCTCATTAAGCTAATGGGGTGGTAGTTCCAAAAGTCCATGGTGGCTTCCCCTTTGTGGAGGGGGATAACCGTTGCTGTGCACCATTCAGTGAGCACAAAGCCTGAGGTGAGGCTATGATTAAACATGGTGCTTAGGTGGGGTGCCAGTTCATTCTGTAGTTCATTTAGAATGCAGCCTGGGATGTTGTCAGGTCCCATGGATGCTGTGTTCTTGGCTTTGCAAAGTGTGGTTTTTACCTGTGCAGCCGTGATTACAGGAACTTTGCATTCTTCTGGTATAGAGATGGGCCCTTTAGGGGGTAAGGGGGGATAAAGTTAGCACTGAACCTGTCTGCCAGTATGTTGGCAATATCAGTTGGTTCTGTATATTTAGTGCCATTGTGCTGTAACTCAGAGCAGATCTGAGTGTTGCCATTGAGATTCTTGACATGGCTATAGAATGCTTTGTGGTTGTCTTTAGAATCAGTGGCAATTTTGTTTTCATAACTAGCTTTGGAGGATTTTCTGAAGGAACTCAGCTTCTTACTGAGGCTGACCAGGGAGTTCTTCCAGTCATGGGATTTTACTCTTTTTTGCAACAGTTTCTTCCTTCTGTCCTAGAGTTTGTTTATGGCAGGGGACCACCAGATTGGCTTCCTTTTTTTTGGAGGATAGCATCTTGGTTCTGTTAGGGATAGCACTATCCATGCACTCATGTAAGTGCTTATAAAGTGCATTTGTGTAGGATTCAGCAGTCATACCTCAATTGTCTGTCTGCATGGGTGTCGTGAAGTTTGCCATTTCTGTCTTAAGAAGTGTGAAGTTGGCTTTGGAGAAATTGTTTATGGTGGTTTCCCTAGTGGGGGGTGGGGGCAGGATGTGGATGTCTAGGCTGATTAGCTTGTGGTCAGATCTGACCAACAAGGAATTGACCTCTGGTGGGGAACACCGGTCACCCATGTTGGTAATGACGAAGTCTAGGATATTGCTGCCCCTGGTGGGGGTGTGGATAAGCTGATCCAAGGCGTTGGAATTTATGAATTCCAGAAAATATTGAGCAAAAGAGTTGGTACATGAGTAGTTTTCCCAGTTAATGGTGGGGTAGTTGAAATCACCCATTATTAGGGTGTTGGGTTGTACCCTAATATTTTCCACTGTATCAAGAAATGAGGAGTGGGACTCCTGGGGCATGGTGGGGGATCTGTAGCAAGTTACAATTTGGATTGCGGTCTTGTCCAGAGTTAGTTGCACTTGGATAATCCCAGATGCATTATGCTGAGCAACTAGCCTGGAGGTGTGGATATCCTTAATGAATATGGACACACCTCCACCTTTAGTGTTTCGGTCCAGGTTAGGTGGCCGAAAGGTGTGGTATGAATTATAGCCTGGTAATGCAGGGGTGCTCTCTAAAGCCTTGAACTAGGTCTCTGTCACTGCACAGATGTCAATGTTCTCCATTTTAAGGAGTGCCTCGAGTGAATGCATTTTGAGGCTTAGACTTCTAGCATTGAGTAGCATTACCCTCAGATTCTGCTTGCTTGTACCTGTTACGGTGATGAATTTGTCATTTGAACCTTGCCTAAATAAGGCACTATAGGGGTGGCAAGAGACTTAGCCAGTATCCGGAATCCCAAGGGCGACAGGTGCAGGCCATCTCTGACAAAGCATTGTGGTCTGTCGATCATGTCATCCCAGGCAGACAGATACTGGATCCCCTTAGAATGACACCAGAAGCTTAGACAATTGTTGAAGTCAATCATTTTGTCCTTGTACTGTGGTATCATTCTGGGTGATGGCAGGATGCTACTCAGGGCTAACGTCATACCTGCCTGGGCTACAAGATCAGAGAGCTCCTCTATGTCTCTTTTCATGTAGTCCAGGGAGGTACGTCTCAGGTCATTCACACCAACATGGACTATGACAGAATCATATTTGTACTTGTTTTTGGAGTGACCTGAGTGCGTGAGTTATGTGGTGGATCCTGGCTCCCGACAGGTAGCTGACAGTAACTTTCTCCTTGTTTAGCCTGGTGAGTGGAATATAAAACATAGTGCAGTTGATATACTACATGACTGAATATAGGAATGGAACAGATATTAAAAATAAATGACAAGCATTTCAGCTTATACTGTCTATGAAGATAAAAATGCAACAAGGGTAAAATGTTTGAATATTCCACCATTAGTTGCATTTTCAATGATCAACCAGTCTTTAAACAGCAAATAATTTCAGGCAACAAACAATTATACATTATTCAGGTGGCATTTGTACATGTAGTCACTAGCTAAATGGTCTAAAAGCATTACCCTGAAGTCATTATAGATAAATCAATTTTTAACATAGGCAGAAAGATGATTCTGAGTGGCTGAGAAGTCTTATTAAAGGCTTTCTCTCTAGTCACTGAATCAGATGCTGATTTGGCAATTAACAGCATGCATTGAACTGTGTACCACCTTACTCGTAAGCTAACACTAACAGTGCCATTGCCCCAACCCCAAACCTACAAATTACTTTATGAAAAACTCTTACCCTAACCATACCATGACACAAGGCATGATCTCACACACACACACACACACACACACACACACACACACACACACACACACACACACACTTCTGTATGACAGTCACCTGCTCTGTAGAGAGCGTGAGAGAGATTGTGGTCTGTTGAATCAGTGATACAACAGGATTCAATCCATTACACTCAAACTATCAAATGTTGCATTAAAGAAATGACAGCACGCAAACATGGATTTTCACAAGAGGGTCTTCCCCTCTGGGCCTCCCACACCTGCAATTAAAATAAATATAAATCCTAGATTGCCCAGCAATAAGAATGATGAGAAATTGCCTTATCCCAGTATCACCTGAACTCCACAAAATGTGGTCAGTGCCATTCAGCATTAATGTAATGAAAGATATGATTTCTCTACTCCCATCATGTACCCTGTTATCCTCAGATGTAGTACACCATTGTAGTGCATAATACACATATATGAGTTTAGATCAAAAAGTCAAATTATCATTTGGCAACTGATCGAACGCAACTGATTAATCACCTGCCACTTGAAAAACAAATAGTTTAAACAAATTTTTTGCAGGGCAAGCCCCCTGCTTTCCAGAACTCCATGCTATTTATATATAAGATAGCAAGGGTCTATGTTAAAACAACGAAAAGTGTAAATATTGAATGCTCGGATGAGCGAAAACGCAGGTAAGCGACATCAAAATTGTGAGTTCGCGGTACAGTGAAGATCAGAAAATGTGCCCTTTCCTCACTGTAGTGCGATCTCGGAACTGGAATATATTTTTAAGGGAGGGGGGGGCACAGCCCTCCACAATAGAAATTTTGATTACATGCGTTTTCGCTCATGAGCGTTCGATATTTACACTTTTCGTTGTTTTAACATAGACCCGATAGCAATACTGTGGGGGAAGGGCAAATTCCCCAATCCCCAGTAGACCACAATTTCACACTGAAAAAAGCCGATACATATGATTAACTGAGTTTTGATGTGCTGTGCTACCTTATTTTATAGTGTAACACGTTGACTTCTTTATGATTTGAATGTAATTTATAAATATATATAATCAAATATGTACTGCTTCAGAGAGTGAATGCAAAAAGCGCTTTTGGTACAAACAGTGGAAGGATGGTTAACTCCATCCTCCAGATGTTAGCTGCACTTCCTGTATCATTCATCTGCTCAGATTGCTCTGTGGAATAGTTTATCAATTTCTTTTCAAAAACCATGGTACTCCTGAAAAATGAGCAGACATTAAAAATAAGTGTTTTGTCACATACTCCACGCCTTCTTACTTATATACACTATTTCCACTATCACACAACAGAAGTTTGTTGAAAGTGTGGAGTTCATCTGTCATGCTGTTAAGGAGAAAGAAGACAGTGACTGATTTGTCTATGGAGTGCTAGTTTGAGTTTTTTCAGCTGAGTATGATTCTTTTCCAACAACAAATGTGTGATGTTTGGTGAAAGACCTATTTTTTTTGGCCGTCATCTTCAAACTGCGGGGCAGATGTGAATATTGACTTGGGTCACAGTCAATCTTTCTACATCTCTGAATGCTACAAACAATTCTACAATTGATTTAGACCAAGGTGTTGTGTTCACATATTAGAACATGGGCATAATTTTATAATGTGCTTGACATGGGAATTTGGTGACCAAAATTAGATTTATTCATAGCAGGGGAGAAGAACACAGTACTGAAACTATCAGTGGATAACACAACAGTTTGAAATAAACACCTGTCATTTGCATCAGAAAGACTTAAATTTATATGGCTAACAATACTGTTGGTATTCTAAATAGGTTTATTAGTAATAGGAATGGCAAGAAATATAGATGATTTAGGTAATGAAATATGGTTTCATGGTAGTAGCATCATAACAGATTAATAGACTTAATTTCTGCAAGTGAGGCTATTCTAGACAATTCTAGACAAGACCACTAAAATGAATGGTATAAATCATACTTTATCATACAAAAGCAGTATATGTCATAACAAAGTGATTGGGAATCAGTCTAGTCAGTATCATACCACTGTCACAAACAAATCAGGAGTGTTTAATACTTTGCTGCAACTTAATGGAAAAATAGCAAGGATTAGCAGAGTTACTCTGCTCAAGTTAAGATGCTCCCTGTTCACTTTACTAACGGTTTTGTACATAACACAGCTGATGTGACACATGTCACTCAGTTCATAAGGAAGTATTGCAGACAGTGGCTAGACATCTCCCACTTTGTTCAGCAGGATTGTGTCACAAACCAGGACAACAGCATATGATATAAGTTTTAGGAGAACATCTGAATGTTATTTGCATACTGTAGAGTTCTATGAGATTGCCATGTAAGGTATCTGATTCTGCAGGACATCTATCATTGAAGACCTTGTTGAATCTAGGTACAGTAGATTTTAGGGCTTTCCAGTTTAAAACCAATGGTCTTGAATTAGATAGCAGAAGAACTGAGGGAACAGTCAGCTGACACAGACATCCGACACGGTATGGAGTGCTGTAGGAAATCTCTGTTCCTTTTCACATATTCCAACTAGTAGGGAACACAGTAAGCTGGAAAGGTTGACATGTGGGGCATATAGTTCTCAAGTGAAGTGTATACCCTTCACAAAGAAAAATGTTTATGGAGCATGTTAGTCCCCCGTACCATCTACAGATTCTTCCAGCTTATGCTGCATCACATTATGTGAATGGATCAATCAGAAATGTCTTTGTGTTGAACTTTCTTGTGGTTCTAAAAATGTCTGTCTTTTCATGTCCTTTTTGGGAAGATTCTGACGAAACCTAAAATCAAATGTCCCTATTTGACAAACGTGTGTGTGTGTGTGTGTGTGTGTGTGTGTGTGTGTGTGTGTCAAAGTGTAAAACATAAGCCACAAAATCACAGCTATATATCTGTGAATGTTTGTTTACATACATAAGGTAGGTGTTCGACACATATAATACGTATCATCAACAGCATATATTTCATTTCATAATGTATAAAGGTTGTTCAAAGAGTATAAATTAGAAATAATCTTAGTTCTATAAATGGTGTATATAAAATGTCTGCAAAAATTGCCATCTTTCATGTTATACGTTTGATTAAACATGGTTAGATTCCTGTTAGCAAGAAAATATATTATTTTTCTGTAGAAAATGAATCATAATGCAGTGGGACTCCATGTCAAGTGCAGCCTTAAATGCTGAAAGCTGCATGAGTCTGATAACAGAACTGAAATTATTCCTGGCAAGACAGAGACTCCCTAGTTACTAACACAGTAGTTGGGGGTTGGACACAATACAATTCACTTACGAGTGTATTTGTGTTAAAAAACAAAAAAAGAAAAAAACATCAGAGTCTTGTAAATTTTGTAGTAGTACTTGACCTAAAAGACTGCTCACACTTCTTGAATCTGTTCTAAGAGATGACCATGCATTAATGATTTGGTCCATTTTTAATTTCACTTTCATTTGATATTGCTTTTTTTTTTTTTTTGTATTGCACAGTACACAGTCTAAAGAGTAAATCTTAATCCTTTGTGTTAAATGCATTTCAAAGAGTGTAATTTAAGAGAATCTTAAAGACGTCAAAGTTTACAGAGTAGCCCCACAACTGGACTTCATAGCCTTCTACCCCTGCAGCCACAGAAGTGTCTTTTTCTCAATATTGGAGAAAATAACTACTGCACTCAAGAAACATGATTTGTATATACGATTTTTCGGTATGTTTAATATCTTTCACATGTCAGTGATAACCCGGTATGGAAAGGGCACAGTGCCTACTGTTCCTGTTAGTAAATCATCAGAAATGAGGAAAGTCCCTTCAGGACAGCATATAATCACAGCTTCAACACTAACAGAGACTCCATTTTAAATCTAAATGAAGCAAACTCAGAGATATCAGGAAAAGGACAGGCGTTTCTTTCTGCTTCAAGTGAAAATAGTACTTGTAAAATTCTCATTGGTGACTGGCAGTGGCACAGTACCAGAACTGATTTTATAAATGGATGCTACGTCTCTGTGGTTACCAACAATGACACAATAAGCCAGCTCCTTTGAGAGGGGTAAAGCCCTGTCTGTGATCTAGGCAATCCCATCTTGACTAGTGGCTCAAGCAACTCCTGGAGCTGGTGGGGGGTGGGCAAGATAAGGCTAAGCCTGCCTGTGGCTTGTGGCAGTAGTGGGGGTGGGGAATGAGTGTAGTTGCTGAAGTCCTGGTGGAAACTGGTACTGACATAGAGGATGCAGCCTACAGAGGGGTCCCAGATGATTGTACTGCACACAGCGGCATAGATGCATAATATGAATGCCCACTGCTCACTAGTTCATTGGGTGTGACTGAGCATGCACAGATGAGGGTTGTGGTTCATAAAAGTAAAACTGCAGTATTACCCAATACATAGATGATGTCTCACATTCCTGGATGGCTCATACCTCACCCTCAAGAATGAATAGACCACTGAGGTTTCTTACCCAGGGAGAACAAATTGATTCACATAGTGGCTTGGAGGGTAAGCTGATGGTATAATGTAAAGTTATTTCTTGCACATTACTAAGCCACAGTTTGAACATTACAAGTGTTTACTGGTCATATTACAGGACATGTGGTTCAGATGTTTACTGCATACTTTGTGATTAATTTTCCCTAATTATTAGCATTACTGCAACATGGATAGTAGCAGTGGGGATATTACTGACAGTAGGTGATTGTCATTGTTTTAGCAGATATTAGTGGTGTCTGTGATACTCAATGTATACCAGTGATACTACTGTATGTATGGTGTCAATATCAACTCTGTCATGGCAATTTTGCTCTTGTTATTAACTGCTATTGCCATGGTATTTCAGGTGACAGTTTAATGGTCCAGTGAGAGTATGCATGTGGTTGCTTACTGTGCATTCCCACTACATTATTCCGAACTGATGGTGCCATATAGGTAACAAGCAGTGATGTAGCATAGAACTGGTGGTGCAGTGGAACGTACTTCATTTTGGTTACAAATGATACCAAAACATCTGTGGTCATAGTGTTACTTGTACAGAGAAAGGCTGTCTTTTGCTGGTTGTCAGTGATGCAGCAGTAATGTTGCTACTAGTACTGATGTTATCATTCCACACCACATATTTTATAAATTTTGAAGGACATTACTTTTTAGTGTTTACTAATTATGACAACATAGGCACGGTACTATTGCTATGGTAATAGGAACCTTTGGCTGGTAGACTGATAATAAGCACAGTGCATGCAGAAAAATGTTCCCTAGCCCTTTGTGACAAAATCAAAGAAGCAGCTATGTGATAGGGACGAGTTTACATTTGTTGATGAACAGTAGAGTCAATTCTCTTTCAAATAAAATGGGACTGATTGAAATAAGATGGAGAGAGGAAACATGATGGTACAGCAGCTGTCATTGCTGCATCACAGTGCTCGATTCTGCGGCTTGATTCCTGGCTGGGCTATCTTCTGGTGAAATTTTAATTTCCTCATAGTGCCCAAGACAACTTTTGCCCAGTGCTCTGGTTTCCTGATAAATCCAAAAACATGCTAATAGGTGAATTGATGATCCTTCAGAATCACTTAGAGGCTTGTGTGTAAGTATGTACATGTATGTGTTTTGTGATGGACTGGTTTGACCCTAGGTGTATTGCCCATTGCATTCTGGTATTAGCTCTGACTCCCTGTGACCTGAATGACACAAAGTTGGTACTGGAAAATGATGAAATGAATGACAAAGCAGAGAGTTTTGGACTGACACACGCACACAAATGGATAAGATCTACTGGGGGTGTGTGCTAATAGTTCATCACAAACCATCATTGCAGAAGATTGTTGTAAGAAATGTGATTCATGCTGAGAAGCAGTAAATTGAAGTGATAGGACAGGAAAGGCACCAGAGGACCATCTTCTAAACATTATGTATTTTCTTTAAGATGCATTTATTCATAGAGCACAGACAATTAAGCTACAGTTATTGACTAAATTCACTAGTTCCTTTCTGGAGGCTGCTCCATTTAGCAGTTTGGATTCAGGAAAGGGGAGAGAGAGACAGGGGTGGATGGCACCATATAAAATTCAAAAGCAGCTAGGAGAACAACAGTGCATTTCATGCCTTTCAACTGGCCCTTGATTGTGCCTCATATTTTAGTTTTGTCCCTTGTAATATTTTTTTGTAATATTCTTATAAATTACTGATTATAACAGTCAATAATGCCAGTCACTACAGTTACCTACTTTTTATTATTAGAAAGCATGCTGTTGCAAAATCTGTTCTATTAACTTAAGTGAATTTGTCCCTCATTATTATTGGCTTTTTCTAGAGTTGTCTAGAATTATTGAGCAAAGATGTTGAAAGGAATGGTGCTTTCTTTTCTATTTTACTGTATATAAAACTAAGACTATCTTATGTTTTCAGGAAAGGAATCTAATTGCATATTACTGTGGCTAATTTTGTTTAAACGGTTGAACAGAGGCACTCCAGAAAAGTATCTCTGTACTGACTGAATTTAGACAAATTTGGCATGTTCACAATATATGAATTTCTACAGTTTGAAAATCAGTCTTGTTTTCTTTGTGAACAATTCTTTTAAAATTATGTATTGATCTATTTATTTATTTTCTTATGTTAACTGGATAAACTGGTCTGAGGACTCTTTTCAATCATGACCTGGACCTATTAGGCAAATGCATTGAATAAAAGAGACACCAGAATGTAAGACTGGTCAACCTCACACCCTAAGCTGAGATCCTTTGGTATAACTTCATGAGGTTTTCAAATGCAGTATCAGCATTCGTTACAGAAGCTACATGATATTAATGTAGCTCCATATATGGATGTCAGTACTACATTTGCATCATATCACCAACTGCTGATTATGCCCACTAAGAGCTTATACCCAAAACAGCTGCCCCTTCACCTTGCCCTAATTATGGCTCTGAAATATAAGAATACAGTAAACAGCACAATCTGAGCATTACTAATATATCAGAATGTAAACATTATGACAAGTGTAAGGAATACAACAAACAATGCAAACATAAGTATAAATAGTGTAAAATACAATACTTTTATATGGCATACATGTACAATATATTAACATCAGCATTAAATAAGTTGGGATATTAGCTTGTACAAAGTCTAATGTGAAAAAGGGTAGAGCAACAGGAATGTCCATAGCATGTAGTAGTGCACACCTCATGAGGTAACTACACATTAATACGGCTGAAATATATTACTTAGCTGTTGAATCTTTTCAATATGCTTGGGCCTACAATGAAAAAACTGCACACGGCCTGTGCATTACAGTTACAAATGGTCACGTGCTTCTACATAAACAGAATCTTAAGATGAACACATACTAAAGTTTACTTCTGGAGAAAGTAATATATTTGAAAATTTAGAATGAATTATACTAAAGTACATATATTAAGTTAAACAAAATATGTACATTATATACATATATTCATTAGTGTACATTTGGAGTGTCTGTGCTGAATAATATAGTATAAACAGTTTAATTATGTCTTGACTCTTGTATAAATATATGCTGAAGACAGGTTAATATGGTGTCTGTCTATCCAGCATTCCTGAAGCAGTTGAATTTGTTTTCACTTTCTATGTGAGATTTTATTTTATTTTTTCTTGAATTTTGTCATATCAGTGATTTGCCTAATGTTTTTGGAATGGGATTCTAGCAGGCAGATGCTGATGTTGTTAAGACTTGTTTAGCACTATTCAGTTTGTATGATGGTCATCTTAGACATATGTCTTCAGATCTTCTAAGATAAAAGTTTATTCCCCTTCAAATAATCTGCTTCTGGAAGGGGGCAGTAGTTTTTATGTAGTAGTTTGCAGGTATGGTTATTTAAAAGTAATATGCCTCTAGCTGATACTGGTATCCAATAACATTTGCAGTGTGTGGTACAGTGGTGTTCCTTGTTGTTGGACAGATGAATAAATCTAACATTTTCTTCTGTGGTTTGTAGCACTGTTGAGTTTTGAGGTGAGAGTGTAGAAATGATGTGTAGTCTAACCTTTGCAACTAAATTGACTGCAGTAGTTATTCCAGCTTCTAATTTATTTTAAGCTGGATATATTAATAGAAACTTTAGCTAAATATTATTTCTGTGTGGGGAGTGAAGGAAGGATTTAGTGTTGAGTATGATTTCTAAATATTTCTACTCTTTTTATTTCTAATGCATCATCACAGTTTGCTGCTAGGCACCTTTTTTTTTTTTTTTTTAAAAAGCATTGACCTTGCTATCCATATCTGAGAACAAAACTTCTACTCAGTGAAGCAGTCAAGAAGTCATTTTCATACTTGCCAGGCCCCGATGTAAACATGATACTGGAGAAAAAAAGCTTTTTCTAGAATAAGGCCTACTCTTTGCAACCACTTGCCTAATGATGTGGATGCAAAGTGTACTTGTTTCTGTTTTGCAAGCTGAGGTTCACACCATCCAAACTGCTCCTTTCCAACAAAGCTTAACAAGTTGTACTGTCCCTGATGGTGGTACTAACTGTACTGCTTAATATCAAGATTAACACATTTTCTCTTGTAATTATATCTACATTATTGTTACACTATCTTTGATTTTGTTGTATAATCAGTTACTTGTTTGTTTAGTTCTGTTTCACATTTGTATTGTACTGTTTGTTACTTTGACTGTGATCAAAAAGGGTCAGTGAAACAGTTCACACACCCGGCAAACAATTTGTAAAATACTAACAAATAAATAAATAAATATTTCTAGGGTATAGTTACTGGTAAGGAAGATCCACTGAGGTCATAAACTGGGATCCTGATTGCATTCTTAAGACATTAAGGGGTAGCAAATAACATTGTATTAGTGTTTGGGGTTTTAATTAAGCTTATTTCCAGTAAACTAATTCCACAGTAAATTGAAGTCCTTCTGCAGTTGCTAAGAGATAGGCTGTAAGTTTTTTTTTGCAAGATTTGGTAATAACTATGTCATCTGCCTAAAAAAAGACAATTTATAAGAGTGGGCCTACCGTGGCCATTGCTTGTTCCTTTTTGGGTTTTGTGACCATCTATACTAAATCTTCTATGCAGTGGATAGTTTTTAAACCATAAATTTACTTAGTTATAGAAATCACAAGAGCAGGTTAGGTAAAGAGACTGATACTCTAAACTAGAAGCGGTCATTGTGTTCCCAGGCCCACAGATTTTTAACCTTCACACTGAAACTCATAACCTAAGTATAAACATCAAATGCTCTACAGGAAGTTACCTTGAAGGTGCAGACATGTAAAAGTGCAGGTGAAATTCCAGCGGGACAGAACTATGATCTAATAACTGACCCTATCCTCATTCTACATCAGCAAAATCAGCGTGTAGGGTAGCTTCATCAAAACACATTATATATAGGCTGAGTTTGTATATTGCCTTAGAGCGGCTTGCTGATAGCATTCTCATCTGGCTATATATGTGAATTACTAGTAAAATAGGAGTTCACAGACCTATAACTACATACTGTTTTAGGTTGGCATTATATTAGGGTACCCTGCAGTAAATTATGCAAGGTTCTCAGGTAGGGGATAGCTGATGACATTTAATCCTCTTTGAATTATTTCACAGTATCTTACCATGACGTATGTTTATACCAATGTCAGATTGCAATGTGTAGAACTATATTCTCTCTTCATTATTTTATTAGTTTCTGTAGCTTAGGACTGGCTGACACATGAAGTAATATTTTATCAGTTGCCCTAGGAAATCCTTGCCCTGATGTTGATTGCCATAAAAGGTAATTTGAAAAGTATTGTAATACCCTTGTCTGTCATGCAAATTACCTTCTACAAATTGGTAGAGGCAT
Organism: Protopterus annectens; assembly: GCF_019279795.1. Taxonomy (NCBI): domain Eukaryota; kingdom Metazoa; phylum Chordata; order Ceratodontiformes; family Protopteridae; genus Protopterus; species Protopterus annectens. Next base: position 432,479,481 of record NC_056749.1, read on the forward strand.
AAAAAGATCGTTAGATTGAAGGGTATTCTAAGGCTTCTGATACCCTGTGGGGCAGCCCTTTGCATAGTAGTTTTGTCATTGTAGAAGTAGGGCAACTCTTAGTTTTCAGTCACATGGGTATCTCTAAAGAAAGCTTGACTCATGTGTGACTTGTTTCTTGCCACAACTGTGTCAGGAACACTGTAGTTTGGAAAACAGATCCAGCTGGATTTTTGTATATGATCTAGAAGCAATTTAAATAAGTGTTTTAACAAAACATTCACAACAATTATTTCTAGCTATGCAATCAGTGGATCTTAACAACTGGAGCAAAGTGCTTTCCATATTATTGTTTGCATTATGACAAAGACAGAAAGTAAGGGATGTCCCTCATGCATTTGTGAGGTTCTCTCTCTTAAAACCATTGTGTAGGTATCATCTTTGACACATTTTCGATGTAGTTCATTGGGAATATGCAAACCATATATTAGGAAACACGGGTTGCATTATATATGTTTTAAAAATGAAGAAACATGTGAATCAAGTAGATAATCATGATCAAAAGACTGTAAAAAATCAGCAGAAGTAAGACTAGAATTTCAGGACGAGGAAGATTAAATGCTGAAGCAAGAACAAGAGCTAGAGAATGCAGTTCCAGGGGGCAAACAGTGGGTTTACTGCCCATTGAGTAGCTCTAGTTACTGGTTAAGAAGAATAAACCTTGTGAGATGGGTTGGCCATGCAAAGTTTGAAATATACCAGCCAGCTACGTGAAAGAAAACACAGATTTGCCTCATTCACTTACTGAAACACTGATTATCTTTGTTGCTGATTACAGCTAGACTAGGCATGGATGACTCCAATTTCCTGATGTAGATACAGAAATTAGGACTTATAGGAAGATCAAATATTACCCAAATAAAGTATTACACACCTGTATTTGAACATGCCTATGTGTGATGAAAACTAAAGAATAATTCAAGTTAGAATTTTTACAAAGAAACTAACAAAATGTATAAATTACTGCACATTAATGTGTAGAAACAAATATATATCATCTGAATAGTATCCAACAAACGGAATTGGATCTTTACCACCCATATACTCACATTTGCACTGGCTTTATTACATCAAATGCTGGTATTTCTAGGTATGACCTCTACAAAACTGAAAAACTGCATTCAGAAATATGAATGCTTACCATTTAGCTGTTATTAATTTCCACGGACATCTCTGAATTTGCAGTAGAATTTTATTTACACATTTATTTGCTTGTTTGCTTGAAATTATTGAAGTTTTTGATAAAGTAAATTTACAAGTATAGTAGAAAAGAAGAATTTGCAGTTGCAAATGTTAAAAATCAAAGATGCATATTAATGCAAATTGGTGTTATTACAGCAATTTTCTAACTGAATAAAATATATATTTATAAACTACCCCTGAATCTGGGATTTCAGATGCCATTCATTTTGACTTTGCACTTTATTTCTGAGGAATGACATTGATGTCTATATATGAATTAATCATTATTAATAAACACTTGAAACATTTCTTAGTAGATATGATTCAACGAGTTACAAACTCAAATGTATTAGTATTCTTGTTTTTAAGACAGAAGCAGATCATAGCAGAAGTGGCTTAGGATACAATGACTGATGGCATGGTACTCATCTGGATTAGATGGTAACTCAAGATCCTGTTTGTCTGAGTTCCTAAATGTTCAGATGATATTAACGATCCCATTGCAGTTATCAGGAAAAATTGTATTTTTATTACAAAACTATTAGAGAAGCCATACAGACAAACATTTCAGAAAAAAAGGCATACATATACCATTTAAAGGAAATTATTTAATCAGATTAAAAGTCATATCTTAGTAACTAAGTAATAATTGAAAACTTTTACAATTACAAAATGTGATTTTAATTTTATATACTGTGACAACCTGCCATACTTGGCAACTACATAAAATGAAATCCTGGTCAAAAAAGTGAATATTTCTAGTCTTCTTTTTTCAATTGAGTTATAGATGCCTACAAGAATGCATTTAGATTGTTAGAAAATCCAAGCAGCTATAAGGAATTCCTATAAAACTTTTTATGCCCGTTATTCTATACAGTTTCTAAATAAGAAAAATGCTATTTTTAAACACCATATAGCCTTCAGGAAAACCTGTTCTGGAAGCCCTATTAGATAAAATATAGCTCAAAACCATATTCCATGTAGCAGTCTATGGTATCTGGTTTCCACTATCCAGTTTCTCATATGATTACCGTATTCTTCATATAACTTCACTTCTGTCTTCCTAGGCAACACACACAATGTTGACCTGAACAAGTAACATTGTAGACCATGAGTCATAAAAAACTAAATAAGTACATAAACTTATCTTTCATTAGTTGTTAGTTCCTAGATGATTTTGATCTTCAGATTAATCCTTCTGTTGTCTTATTCATTCAAACTGTGCACCATTTTTAAATATTTTTTGTGAAAGCTGCACTCCAAAAATAGTCATGTCTTGCCATGTTTCCTGGGTACCCACACTGTTTGCCCTCAATTCATACCTAATAATAAAACATTCACTGCTAATTAAGATGACAAAATTACTGATATATATATTTCAGGCATAGAGGGGAAACAATTGCATGAATGGTATTCCTTCCAGATAATTTTCTTTCCATACATAGTATTACTAATTATTTATTCATAATATTAGGAGGTTATGCAGCATAGAAGGAGGAAACCTTAATGACAACTTGGATGAGCTAGGTTTACTTAGCAATGCTGGAAAGACCTGGAAGGCATGCCTCTCAACTTTTACCTCCACAGTTACAGACAAAGCAAAAAAATAAATAAAAAATAAGCAAGAAGGCTCCACATTAAGGGTACATTTTTAAACACTGGTACTATTAACTTAGTACTTCTTAATATAATTTCCAAAGTAAGGAGGGATGGAGCAAATGTTTTAGTGCAACATAGGAGTTTCCCTCTAAAATATAGACAGTTGAGAGCTATGCTAGACAAAATGTGAGGAATTTTAAGGCTGAGCCTGTTTGCCTGTTGAGGTGGGGGGGGGAGTTGGGTATATTTGCTGCATAATGGCTGATGCACCTCTACTTCCTGGTGTAGACCAGTGTTGAAATGGTGGGATCTGCATGTAGGATGGTGTGGCTATCACAGACAGCATCACTGGCAGGAGCAGATTATAAAGCCCTTGCACTGGCCCAATGCAAACCCATCCCTTGCTGTGCTTTAGACATAAAAAAGAGAATGGTAGATCTTAAGAACAAAACTGATTGGTTGATGTTTGGTGACCAGAGAACAAAAATGAGACTTATCTGTGCAGGTATTCTTCATACACTAGTTTGGCACTACTAATTTGGCACTATTGCAATGATTCTCACAATGAAGCAGCAGTTGTTGCATTAAAATATATCCTCATGGCCAGATTTGCTCTAATTTCAAAGGGACCTCCTTCATCTGATGCAATAGGAACTGCATAGTGCTACTCATGATACTGTAGTGGAAACACTGTAGTTACAACATGATACTGTAATGGAAATAGTTAAAGCATGATACTGTAGTGGAAACACAGGTATTACAGCATGATACTATAGTGAGAACACTGTAGTTACAGCATGATACTGTAGTGGAAACACTGTAGTTAAAGCATAATGCTGTAGGGGGAACACTGTAGTTACAGCATGATGCTGTAGGGGAAACACTGTAGTTACATCATGATACTGTAGTGGAAACACTGTAGTTCCAGCATGATACTGTAGTGGAAACACTGTAGTTACAGCATGATACTCTAGTTGAAACACTGTACTTAAAGCATGATACTGTAGTGGAAACACTGTAGTTACAGCATGATACTCTAGTTGAAACACTGTAGTTAAAGCATGGTACTGTAGTGGAAACACTGTAGTTACAGCATGATACTGTAGTGGAAACAGGTGTTACAGCATGATACTGTAGTGGAAACACTGTAGTTACAGCATGATACTGTAGTGGAAACACTGTAGTTAAAGCATAATGCTGTAGGGGAAACACTGTAGTTACAGCATGATACTGTAGTGGAAACACTGTAGTTACAGCATGATACTGTAGTGGAAACACTGTAGTTAAAGCATAATGCTGTTGGGGAAACACTGTAGTTACAGCATGATGCTGTAGCGGAAACACTGTAGTTACAGCATGATACTGTAATGGAAATAGTTAAAGCATGATACTGTAGTGGAAACACAGGTGTTACAGCATGATACTGTAGTGGGAACACTGTAGTTACAGCATGATACTGTAGTGGGAACACTGTAGTTACAGCATGATACTGTAGTGGAAACACTGTAGTTAAAGCATAATGCTGTAGGGAAACACTGTAGTTACAGCATGATGCTGTAGGGGAAACACTGTAGTTACAGCATGATACTGTAGTGGAAACACTGTAGTTACAGCATGATACTGTAGTAGAAACATTATAGTTACAGCATGATACTGTAGTAGAAACACTGTTGTTACAGCATGATACTGTAGTGGAAAAACTGTAGTTATAGCATGATACTGTAGGGGAAACACTAGTTACAGCATGATGCTGTAGGGGAAACACTGTAGTTGCAGCATGATATTATAGTGGAAATGCTGTAGATGCAGCATGATACTGTAGTAGAAACACTGTAGTTACAGCATGATACTATAATGGAAACACTGTAGTTACAGCATGATACTATAGTGGAAACACTGTAGTTACAACATGATACTATAGTGGAAATGCTGTAGATGTAGCATGATACTGTAGTGGAAACACTGTAGTTACAGCATGATACTATAGTGGAAACACTATAGTTACAGCATGATACTGTAGTTACAGCATGATACACTAGTAGAAACACTGTAGTTACAGCATGATACTATAGTGGAAACACTGTAGTTACAGCATGATACTGTAGTGGAAACACTGTAGTTACAGCATGATACCGTAGTTGAAACGCTGTAGTTACAGCATGATACTATAGTGGAAACAATGTAGTTACAGCATGCTACTGTAGTGGAAACGCTGTAAATACAGCATGATACTGTAGTTACAGCATGATACTCTAGTAGAAACACCGTAGCTACAGCATGATGCTGTAGTGGAAAGACTAGTAACAGTATGATACTATAGTGGAAACACTGTAGTTATAGTTCTTCTGGTGCTCTGACCACAGCATTATACTTAAATTCCCCATACTGACACAATGCAGTGCACTAGAAGAGCTTGTCATTGAAAGGACTAAAGTTGCACTATGATACTTCTGGTTCTATACTACAAGCAGCTGTATTGTGACATCCGTGACACTAAACTGGCATTGAACAGACAATTGTACTAATCACACTAAGCTAAAGTCACTGCAGCTCTTTTGTGACATTGCACACTACAATGAACTCAGATAGTTGTACAGTGACTATGCTAATGCTTAACTGACATCAGCTGTGTAAATGATACTCCTCACACTGTACTGGCAACAGCTGAATAGTGAACAGGTAACCACAACACAACATCATCTTTTACATGGAGTTGATGTTAGCCATGTAAAGATAACTCATACACAGAACTTGCATTAGCTACACAGTAACACCTGTCAGAGCTGTCAGGAATAGGACAGTTACCATCCACATCGAGCAGATTGCAGCTCCATAATGAATTTCCATTCACTGTGTTCTCAACAGCAGAGCAGTGACCTGAATAACATTGAATTGGTGATATCCCTTTAGTGACCTTCCTAAATGTGTTTGGCTGTAATTGCATAATTTCTCAGATTACACAATTCTGGTAGATGCTGCATAAATACATCAATGACATGTGACCTTCACTACCTGTCTAATGGCCTTTCACAGGTGGTACTTAGTATGACACTTAAGACCGAAATGGCAACAGACGTAACATATTTCATTCTTAGCTAGAATTAAGTGCTTAGTCACTCTATTCATGATGAAGTGGCAACAACTGTACTTGGATACCGTACTCCAGAGCTGGCCTTAGGAACTGTAGGGCCCTATTCGAAACATTTTGGTGGTACCCCCTCAGCTGACCTCTCCCTCATTTTCCACCCATCTTTTTCTCTACTAGATGGGTTCTTACTTATTGCTTGGATTCTGGGTCTTAAGACTGTTTCAGATATGTTATCAGGAATATATGCCATTATTGCATATTAAAAAAAACAATATGTTGATTCATTAGCTCATACATTGTCATAAGTCAGTTTAAAGCAGAAATAAACAATTGTACTCCTGGATTACCTCCAGATCAAAAATTTCTGCACGTTCCCCTCTCAGGGTCACATTACCTCACTCAGGCACACTATAAAGGGCATACTTGATGGGCCACCTAGGTCCTCGTCAGGTAAGTGTATTCTGGCTTACCAGTAGGCATGTCCCTAAACTGCTGTAATACTGCCTAGATCTCCTTAGCCTTTGAAAGATATAACTGCACAACCCTTCCTTCTCTCTTTCTCTGCCCACATTTCTGTTTTTTCCTCTGTTTTCTGTCTGGCTCCTTTCCCTTCTTCCTCTCATTTGACTTGTGCCTTTCTTTCCTTCACGTCCCATGCCCAACTGTCATACATAAATGCAACTTCATTGACTTTGTATATTATTTTCTCCACAGATAAAACATTGCACTATGTGATGTTATAACAGTGTAGAAGTCCTCCTCTTATTTATATTGTATCATGGCTACTTATGTTTGTGTTCAAACTAACTTACACTTTTAGGAATCCAATAAGTGGCAGAAAACAGTTCCCCAGACTCGAGGCAGAGAAGACCAAAAACTTCCTTTATGTCACACAAATTTATTTGCGATAAAACACGCCAACACACGGAGGTCAAGATATCTGGTTAAGCGCTTTCATCTGGTGTATCCAGATTTCATCAGAACCATTTGTCTCATACTACAGTTTGCTTTTAAATCATTTATGGCGCCAAAATTATTCAATAATTAATTAATTACAATGTTTTAAAATATTATAAAACATTATACAACATTATAAAACATATTCAAACATATTGTTTAAAACATATTATTTAAAACTTTTTTAGCATATATAGCTTGTTGTTCTGCTATACAGATTATAGTAAAAATATCAAACTGGTTTCACAAATATTTATGCTCCCAAAAATAGTTTATGTATATGTGTATGTGTATAAACATGATAGTAAATAACTTAATACATCCACATATTCCACAAATAACTGGTTCCACAACCAGTTAATATCTAACCAATAAAAATCACACTAATAATTAAATATTAATACTCTTAACTAAAGAGTCTGAACCAAAATACAGTGCACTTACTACAGACTGAATACTTAAACTAAAACTGGTACCAAAAGAAAAATGTGACCATAGCTTGACAAATAGCTAAACTAAAACAATAAACTAATTCACTACAAAACATCAAACTAATTCAGAGCGAGAAAAGATTTTAAACTAATATGGTCATTAAGGGTGGAGGTATAGTGATTTTTGACAGCCAACTATACCTAAGTGTAATACATAAAATCCTATATGAATCAGGTAATTACGAACAGGTTTCCCTAAATCAAATTAATATCTGGTATAGACGTATAGATTTAGCAATTGAAGAATATTTACTAGATAATAGAATCACCAGTGAACTATACGAATACCTTAGAACTGAATATCCTATGTTGTCTCATATTATAGGGATTCCTAAGATTCATAAAAATTTAGAAAATCCCCCTTTTAGACCCATAATATCTGGATCCAAATCAAAAACTTTTAAGTTAGGGGTTACAATTGATCATTGGATGAAACAAATATACACAAAAGTAGGTCATATAGTAAAAGACTCATGGGATTTTTTGAGCAAAATTAACTCTGGAAGTATGGGATGAAAACTTAGTCTTCCTTACTGTGGATGTACAAGATTTATTCTCTAGTATACCAGCGACCATTGGATTAGAGTATTTCTATAACAGCATGATAAAATACTCAGGCTTTAGTTGGGACAGAATCAATTTGATTATGGACATGATGGGGCTTGTTCTTGACCATAATTATATTTACCACTCAGGAGAATATTTTAGACAAATTCAAGGTGTAGCTATGGGGGCTTCCTGTGCCCCCATATTTGCAAATATGGTCATGCTTGAGTGGGGGAATAAGTACATATTTCCTAGTGAATATTACCAATACATTGGGTTGTATACAAGGTTTTTGGACGATATGTTTATTATATGGAAAGGCCCAGTAGACAAGATACCAGTTTTTATTGAATATCTCAATAAAACTACTGATTTTTTGAGATTTACTTTCCAATATGACAAACAAGGTATAGCTTATTTGGATACCTGGATAAGTAATACAGGCACGGGCTTTGCTTCAAAGATCTATAGAAAGCCCACGTTCTCCAATGATTATATACACTACAGTAGTTGCCACCCTTCATACATTTTCCGTAATGTGGTTAAAGGCCAAAGCATACGTGTAGCTAGAATGTCATCTTCAAGGGAGAGTATGATTAGTGAGTTGGATATTGTGTTTAAACTTTTTTATGATAGAGGGTACCCTAAAGCTTTGTTGGAAAATATAATATCATATGTTAAGACCGAATGGGGACATAAATATGTTCCTTTATTGGGGAATGACATTGGGATTACTCCTAATACCAACAACATCGAACACGACAAGAAAGTATGTGTTATAAGGTTTAATCCTTACACGAATATAGTGACAGAAATATTGAAAAAGTATTGGGAGTTGATCTCCACCTCAGTATCAATTGGTCATATAGTAGGAACAAACCCAATAACTGTATTCAAAACCGGAAGTAATTTGAAAAGGTTGCTTGAATATGGTAAAAAGGGCCAAGAAGTTAAGAGTAAGAAGGGTACAACTCGATGTGGTACTTGTAATCAATGCAAAAATATCAACACCAATACTAGAATTAAGTTAGAAAATATTACTAGATCTACAGTATTTAGTAAAAGTGGGAATTGTAATACCCAACGCATTGTTTACATTGCTATCTGTTCTAGATGCTCTGCGTACTACATAGGAAAAACTGAGAGGAAATTCAGGACTCGTATATATGAGCACCTATATAGAATTAAGAAAGGTGATCCTAAGAATGCGTTGAGTAGACACATTATAGAAAAAGGAAATGACCACACTTTCAACTTTGCTATTATAGATCAGGTTGAAGTGGGTGATAGAGGTGGTAATTGGAAAACGTATTTGTTATGGGTGGAAAGTAAGTGGCAAATATGTTTGGACCTACTCCCCTGGTATTAATGACCATATTAGTTTAAAACCTTTCCTCGCTCTGAATTAGTTTGATGTTTTGTAGTGAATTAGTTTATTGTTTTAGTTTAGCTATTTGTCAAGCTATGGTCACATTTTTCTTTTGGTACCAGTTTTAGTTTAAGTATTCAGTCTGTAGTAAGTGCGCTGTATTTTGGTTCAGACTCTTTAGTTAAGAGTATTAATATTTAATTATTAGTGTGATTTTTATTGGTTAGATATTAACTGGTTGTGGAACCAGTTATTTGTGGAATATATGGATGTATTAAGTTATTTACTATCATGTTTATACACATACACATATACATAAACTATTTTTGGGAGCATAAATATTTGTGAAACCAGTTTGATATTTTTACTGTAATCTGTATAGCAGAACAACAAGCTATATATGCTAAAAAAGTTTTAAATAATATGTTTTAAACAATATGTTTGAATATGTTTTATAATGTTGTATAATGTTTTATAATATTTTAAAACATTGTAATTAATTAATTATTGAATAATTTTGGCGCCATAAATGATTTAAAAGCAAACTGTAGTATGAGACAAATGGTTCTGATGAAATCTGGATACACCAGATGAAAGCGCTTAACCAGATATCTTGACCTCCGTGTGTTGGCGTGTTTTATCGCAAATAAATTTGTGTGACATAAAGGAAGTTTTTGGTCTTCTCTGCCTCGAGTCTGGGGAACTGTTTTCTGCCACTTATTGGATTCCTAGTTGTGTGTATCAGCTGTACCTTTTACTAACTTACACTTTTGCTTGTTCTAACATTATCACTGTTGCAATAATATTGATTAACGTTTATGTTTTCCTTGATTGCGTTTCTGCCTTGCTGAATCTGAAAATGGTCTAGACTAATTAAAGCTCTACCTTGCTTAACTTTAATTAAATGAATAACATAAATAAAAAAAACATCTCTTAAGTTACGTACACACAGCATCTTTGGGAGGTGCTGCAGATACTGCCAAGTAGAACATATGACTAAGAAACAGACCCATTTTGACATATAACAGCTGACAAAGTCTTCTGACTCATTACAGTCTCCTGCTCTTGCCTTCCATGGCCAAAGTCCTTTGTATGTCAGGAAGTACTGGACAAATGAGTCAGTGGGGCTGTGCTTAATGAGTGGGAAGACTGGAGGTACAAATATTGCATGACACATTTCCAGCCTCTGTGATATATATATATATATATATATATATATATATTTACCAGGGTAAGATCGGCGGTACAAATATTGCATGACACATTTCCAGCCTCTGTGATATATATATATATATATATATATATATATATATATATTTACCAGGGTAAGACCGGCGGTACAAATATTGCATGACACATTTCCAGCCTCTGTGATATATATATATATATATATATATATATATTTACCAGAGTAAGACCGGCGGTACAAAACATACATATATTTACCAGGGTAATGCAGTGATCAGTACTGACTAATTTTCTGGCTCAGCCTGGGTGAAATACAACACATTTCATTCACAACACAATCAGAAAATACAGAAATATAAGCAACAACAGAGTAGTTCAGATTAATTACATAAAAAAAGTGTATATACACTCTAGTGAACAAGCACAGTGCAATGTACAATCGAGCGGAGTGTAATATTCAATTTATGCATTAGTTTGTAAAGTGAGTAAATCATTAGTGAATCTTGAGAGAGGAAAAGAGGCCCAGAAAGGAGCTTGGTTGGATGATATGTCCTGTTTTGAAGCAAGAGCATTTGTCTTGTATGAAGAAGTGCTTTATGAGTTGCATTCTGAATTTGGAACAGTTGCTGATTTCTTTAATTACTCCTTTCTTTACTACTGGGATTCCAGTCATCTCTCAGTTAGAGTTCCCTCTCATACCATGTTACAGTTTTCCCAAAGAACCACATCAAATTGTCATATGTCCTCAGGAAGCTGCAGCTTCTCCTTAGAAATGTCATTACTTATAGATGCCTAATTACAAACAGCTCTCAAAGTTTTTATCTGTCTAATTACTTATTGAACTCCGAGAGTAGACATTAAGTATCCTGCTCTGGCAGGTGAGAAGAAATTGGAATAACTTAAGGAAACCCTTGAGAGAAGATGCCAAACTCCACAGCATACCTCTCAACTGTCCCTGATTTTGACTCAAATTTTAGCTCTGTCCCTCTTAATCCCTTCTAAAACTAGTGACTTTTGGAGGAAAGGTAATGAATTACACTTAATGAATAATGACAATAATTAAAAGTTATAGACTTCTTTTACTTCAGAAATTGCGTATTCATATGCTCTGATTCTGTCAATGTTTCAAGTTAATAGCAGTAATATTTTAAAAGTGTCCCTGATTTTTTCTTGACTTGTCCCTGATTCTGTTGAAATTTGTCCCCAACTGGTTGAGAGGTCTGTTCCACAGCTTGTTCAACAAACTCCTCCCCGATCCAGTCCAGCCATTTTCTAGCTAAGTGTCTGCATGCCCATATGATTTCTGTGTGGCTCTAAAACAGAAACCACCACACTACATTTATAAATCACAGTCTGTTACTATTTTTCTACTTTCATCCGAGGGAACTGTTTTTCCTGTCCAACTCTCTTTTCCACTACCAGTTAACACTCCTCATGTTTCACTGCTCTGAGATTATTTTGCTCCCACCTGTGACTGCACCAGGCATTTCATTGCTGTACAGTTGAATTGGTAATATTCTATCACAAATCTTACTGATCAGAACCTCACATCAGTGTCTAATTTTTTGACTTTTGTTATGCTTACTTGTGTTTGTTCTCCTGCTTTCTGAAAATGGGTATTCTACACTTATTTCTTCCAATTGTATTCATTATCAACCACTAATAAACCTGTCAGTAAGAGAAGCAAAAGAAAACAGCACCTCTCTGTCAGTCTTTGAATTAAGCCTGATCATATTTTTCCTGAGCCAGTATCTGGAGTGGTGCTGACTCTGTGAGCCATACAAGAGGCATAAAGCTATGGTTAATAATACATGTGTAGCAGCTAGTGCAATTCATGTTAGCAAATGTCCACTCCATTTATGAGACTCTTAACTACAACCAATAGGAAAATGCCTTGCACTTTGCTTTAGTGTCACTCAGGTAAATCTGTGGGTCATGTAAGGCATATGATCCTGTCATAACATACTGTGGAACCCCTTGATGAATTGGGGCCCTGTTTGCCCAAATTGGACCAATCAGCCTAAATGTGTCTTGAAAGGTTGAAGAGCTACTGCTCTGGAACGGGTTCCTATCACGTAGTCAAATATTTACAATTTCGAACGACATATGGTCGAGACCATGTTTGTGTCTTTTGTTTGTGTCTTTTGGCTTTTCCCGGTTAGGGGTCGCCACAGCGGAACTCCGGTCCGCTAATGATTGGCAGTTGATTTATACATACCAGCTTGCCAGGCCTGACGCACAACCTTCAACGAAGGTACGCCCATTCATGCATGTCTCCACGCAGAAGACGCTCTAGCTGAGAATCGAACCGGGCAGCGTCTTACTGTGAGGCGACAACGCTACCGCAGCACCACCACCGTGGGTATATGGTCGAGACCATATGTTCGAAAATGTAAATATTGGAGAATGTGTATGGAAATCTCCATAAGCAAAGAATTCCATTCATTTCAATGTAGTACGATCTCGGAGTTGGTATATTTAAGTAGCGGGGAGTGTGGGGGGGGGGTGCAGGGGGGCTTGCCCCCTTGCATGCAACAATTCTTTTATTTGTCCATTCTTTTCATTTTTTTATAGGTAGTTGAAGTTCCGTAACTTCGGACATATGTCTTAGAACATATGTCAGTCAAAGTTACGGTACTTTGACTACGTGATGTAGATCCCTCTGGAACAGACTCCCCATCCACATAAAAAACAATTTACCCCTATCCATATTCAAGAGCAACGTGGCTCTATGGATGGAAACCAAAAAATTACTCCAGGACTGCCCAGTGTACTATTAATAGATGGACAAGAAAATCCACAAACCACTGAAAGAGCAGGCTGTTTGGTATATATCAAGTTCTAAATAAATTTGATGGGACATTACATATGACACTGTGCTGTACATAACCAGAAAGGTCAACTAAATGTTGTTGAAAGCCTAATGACAATGTGGAATACAATTATATTCACTTAAAAAACTTTTGTCACAAGAACCAGAGAGGGACTTTATCTATTGTAAGAGAGCCATTTTAGAACACATTTTATTGACTGTGTACAGCACAGTGTCATATGTAATGTCCCATCAAATTTATTTAGAACTTGATATATATTAATAGATGGAGGCAGATCATGACCCTCAGAAATATTACTCATTCTCATGATTTTTAAGGCAACTCTCAGAAATTACCTATACAGCTCCTGGAGATGTCTCTGTAATCATCAAACTAAATATATTCCCTTCCCTTTTTCCTCTTTATTCTTCTCCCTTCCTTACTTCCTTTTTACGTATTCCTTTCCCATAATTACGCTATCTTTTCTAACTTCCTGAATATCACCATAATCACCTAATACTGCTCTCTATACCCCTACTAACCCCTGTCCCAGTAATATAACATTTATTTCCTTTCTTTCATCTACCTTTCTCTCTCTCTAATTTCACCTCACACTGCATCTTGTCAAACTTACTGCTGTGATTCTCCTACTAAACTACCATTAACAATTCTTCTATATTTTTGCCACTTTGATCCTATCTCCCTCCTCTGTTTCTATCACTCTACAAATTGGTCACCTGTTTTAACCGTTATTGTTTATACTATTTATTTATTTATTATGTATATTATATTTTACTTTATTCCTGTTATTTCTTTTTTTACTTGCCTACCTTGTACTGGAATACTGCACTTGCATAATATGTACTGTTGAATATTAAAAAAAAAAAAAAAAAAGGCAGTTGAATTACTTTTTTCAATGAAAGCTGTAACATAAACTGTTTCCTGGGAATTACCACTTTTTTTTTTTTTTTTTTTTTGTTTTTTTTGGTTCTCTTGTTGAATAATTTCTTTGTATAATCTGTAGTGTGGAGCTTTTCTCCCCGGGTCTCTGGTTAAAAACTGCTTAAGCTCAGTTAGACTATCCTGGTCAACAAAAGTCAAATAAATAAATAAATAAAATCTATGAAATCATCCCCGTTATTTTCATTAGGAGTTGTATATAATTATTGAACGTGGGATGGGTCAGAAAAATTTCTGACCAAATGGAATAGGTTAATTCAAGCGCAAAACAGGACATTGGTTGACTTAAAATGGTCCTTAAGGGAATCTAGTCTGGCAATTCACCTTTAAACCAATGAACTTATAAAAATGAAAGCAGCTCTGTAGTTCCTAGTGCATAGTTAGCAGCATTTGTCACGGAAGTTGTCACAGCAATACATAGGAGTTAGAGTGACCCTCTGTAACATGAATTTGGCAACAGTTACATTGTGATCCTCCTCATAATGACCTGAAAAGGTCTGCAGAGCGCCCATCCACATTGAACAGATAGCAGTTAGATAGCACTAACTCACACCAATTACATAAGTTACATGTGGATCCTGTTCACACTATTAACTATAAAATGACCTTTCTCACATTGAACTGACAGCAGTTGTTATACAGTGACCCTCCTCATACTGAGTGAACTAACAACAGCTACACAGTGAGTCCCTGTACACTGACCTAACAAGAGCGATACAGTGACTGCCCTCACACTGACCTAACAGCAGCTACACAATGTCTCCCCTCACTCTGACCTAACAGCAGGTACCCAGTGACTGTCTTCACACTGACCTAATGGCAACTACAGAGTGATTCCCCTCACAGTGACCTAACAACAGCTAGTCAGTGACTCCCCATGCTCTGACCTAACAACAGCTACACAGTGACTTCCCTCACACTGACCTAACAACAGCTACACAATGTCTCCCCTCACTCTGACCTAACAGTAGGTACCCAGTGACTGCCCTCACACTGACCTAATATCAGTGACTCCCTTCACACTGACCCAAGACCAGCTACACAGTGAATCCCTTCACACTGACCTAACAGCAGGTACATAGTGATTGTCTTCACACTGACCTAACAGTAGTTACACAATGACTTCATTCACAGTGACCTAACAGCAGCTACACAGTGATTCTCCTCACACTGACCTAATGGCAGCTACAGAGTGATTCCCCTCACACTGACCTAACAGCAGGTACACAGTAACTCCCCTTACACTGAATTATTAACATCTGTGTAATTGCCCTTGTTGCACTAATTTAATAGCTGTTAACTAGTGGCCCTCATTTTGGACAGTTAACAGTGGGTATGCACTTGAATCTTCTCAGTCTAAACCCTGAATAACCACATAAAGGACCTAACTTCATACTAGAAAATCATACATCTCATAAACTAGAACCATTTACATAGCAGCAATCATCAGTCTGAACTGAAATGGTGAACATGAGCCATGGAATAGTTCACAGTGAACTGTCTACTGATGCACAGTCACTCTATTCACACTGACGCAGACTTACACTCCTCAAATTAAAATGGGAAAGGATGCATGCTGACCACTGTTATGGTTGTATACAGTCCGTTCCACTGTTATTAACATTCTTATATCAAAACTGCTTTATTTGCCAATTGAAATTCCTTATAAAGCAGCATTCGTGGTGCATGTTGATCTACCTGATGCAGTGCTAAAAGGAAATGCATGGTCAGATTCTGTAGGTGGAATTTTTAGTGGGACAACATTTTGTATGAAAAGCATTGAAATGACATAATTTGCTATGTGACTTCCTTCACATTTTGCAGTGTCCCTCTGTACACTGAAGTGAAAGGAGATGTGTAGTGACAATCAGTCTAAGCAGTCCATGGGCTACGCAGTAGTATGATGATTATCTGTCTAACAATCTGCCTACAGCTGTATAATGAATGTCCTTACAGTGGACTGAGAGTCACAATGTTGCGACTTTCCTGACACGGAACTGGTAGTAAATGCATGGTTACGTTCTTCATCCTGGAGTGGATTCCTGAGTGCAGTCCCAGGGAAGCAGTTTATGATAATGAGCCACGCACTTTCCCCTTGGAAATACCTCTGGTAAGTGCCTTGTACAGCTGAGTGATTCATAGAATTGTTTGGTTGTGTAAATAACTACCCCAGTCATGTTACTTAACTCACCCAAAAGTTCATGGTCGCCCATTATTTTCATTGGGGAACAGACTGAATTAGAGGCAAGTGCTGGGGAGTTTAGAGGATGTGAAATGTTGGGCTGTTAGCCTGTGTATGTGTATAGCTGCACGAGTGCATGTATGTTGAAGTATGAATGGTATCTGGTGTGTGTGTGTGTGTGTGTGTGTGTGTGTGTGTGTGTGTCTGCCTTGGTGGTTGCAGTAGAGGGGTTAGTTAGGAAATAGGTAGGGTATATGGGTGAAAGGTTAAGTGGAGTTATTTAATGTATGGAGATTTTCTGTATGTATTCTTGGGGAGGGACTAGCATACCACTCAGTTCCTCCTAGACTGAAAAGCAATGGGATGTAATACAGAAGAAGGTGACACTAGACACCATGGCAAATTTTACATATCAGAAGTTAATTGAATAACAGATTTTGCAGCAAGAAGGTGCAAATGAGAATGATGAAGTATGAAAATGTAATGACTGGCATTACTGACTGACTGTAATGGTCTGTGCTATATAGGGGGCCATGGTCAAGACTTCCAGACAAAGACAGGGAGAAACACTAGAAGACATCTGGGAATATTTTAATATATTACTCTAATCCCCTTAAAAAGGTAATAGATCAACAAGTCTTGTATCTGGACACATTTACTTAAAAGGAAGACTGAAATCCTAATGACTGGGATTATGAATGGCTGTAATCATTTGTAATTTAGCAGGGATTTTGACAAAATAGGACCATTTTATAAACTCAGGTACTGATAAAAAGTTTGTCAGTGTGTCATTTTTTGGTGTGTGTGTGTGTGTGTGTGTGTGTGTGTGTGTGTGTGTGTGTGTGTGCGCGCGCGCGCTGGATATGAAATGAGTTAGGGTATGCCCGTGTTAACAAGATGCATCATCCATCAATAGTGAATATTGCAAGTGCAGTAGAAAAAAAGTGCCTGCTAATACTTGCAGTCACAACTGGGTGATTCAGAGACATGCAGATTAGTTTATAATGAGTTATTTCCTCAGTGTGGCTAATGTGTCTCTGAACTGCAGGAGGCAGAAGGTTTTCATGATTTAAATAACAGACCCTTTTTTGATATAGCCTTACTGTTTGCACATGGGCTCTCTGAATCCTGGCCCTAGATATTCCAAAAATAAACTCTTATAAAGATTGAAGCATTTTTGGTGCTCTGTTTAACTCCAAATGGAACCAAATTTATTCTGATTTTAAATCTAATAAGCTACATAACTTAAGTACAAAATCAAGCTGATTAGAGGAAAACATTTTAATGATCTATATAAATCACAAGACTAACCGTATCATGATATGCTGGCATTAAATTTGAGTATGACATAATATTTCTCAATATATTCCAAATGTTTTCCTATCGAAAGTGCAAAAATGAATGAATTGATTTCTTATTACAGATAATAACAGGGCTGAACATTTCCTTACTTCAAATTACATATAATGATATACTTTATTTAAAGAAGCTAATTGGCTATATATTTTCCAAATTTCTTCATGGCATGAACAAGACAACTGGTAATCTAATTATAATTCTGAATACTTTATTAAAGTAACCCATTAATTTAGCTGTCCATTAATGTCTGTTATTAGAGCTGACATCACTTGTTAGCCAAAAGGCATACATATGGTTTTAGTGTAGCTTATCAGTGAATTTCTGTAGCTTTCTGTATGGTATGCAAATGTTTTTGCAGTAATGTCATATTTTAACATCTACACATAAAGTTGTTTAATTTTTTTAATAAACACCATGTACTGAATTCATATTCCAGCACAATTATTTATTTATTTATTAACATTTGTGTACTGGGAAAGTCCGATTGGACACAAGTCCTTTTTCAGCGGAGGCCCAGGGAGAAAAGCTCCACAGAAAGTTACATATTGATAACATGGTATACAGCCTAGACAAATTTTACAGTGATAAAAAGGTGTTAGCATGACAAATACAATGGAAGATTTGTTAAGGTTTAAGTATATGCATATAGAGAAGAGAATACAAGAATACTAGGTAAAAGAATGCCTAGAAAACACTTTATCTGAAACTAAAGTTATAATCAAAGAAGAAATGAAAAATTTGTTGGTAAGACCTGGATTTAGTTGGGGTTTTGGCAAGGACCGAGCCAATGAGATTTTACATGTGATTTAAGAGCAGACTTGAAAAGATGGCTAGGGAGGGTAGTAATGTTAGTTGGTAGGTTGTTCCAGAGCTTGGATATGGCACAGGAGAACCATGTTTCCCCTGCAGAATTGTTGGCTTTGGTGACTTGGAGCAGATTTTTATTGCAGGAGCATAGGGACCTGGAGGAGTAGTGGGGGTGGAGAAGTGTGTGAAGAGCTGGGGTATTGAGAGGGTAGTTAACAAATTTATGAATAAAGGTGAGGTGGTTTAGGTGAAGGGGTTGAGGGAGAAACTGATCCTTGAGATACCACTCTCTTAGATAAGGCACAGTCAGAAAACTAGCCCTACAGGTGTGTCATACATGTCCCTGTTGTCAGATAGGAACAGAAATCCTGCAAGCTGAGAATACCCATCAGGAAGATTTAACACAGACAAATGCTTGGTGCAAAAACCCATGGCTTAAAACTCAATACTAAAAGATACATTAGATGCATAATCAATACTTGGAAACCGCATTGATCGACCAGCATGCGGTCGACTTACAGTTTCCAAGTCAGCACGAACCAAAAACGATTTCCAAGTCAGCATAATGCCAAACCAAAAACGATCAACTACACTACAGCGAATGGGTAGTGTAGGTCAGTATTTTGGGTTTGATACTGTTTAGGGAGGTCGCAGTTCAGTGAGAAACGGGGAACTAGCCTATTTCCTCACTGTATTGCAATCTGGGAGTTGGTATATTCAATGTGCAGGGGGTGTGGGGGAGAGCAGGGGGGCATAGCCCCCTGAAAAATAGTACAGTTAATGTACCGTTGAGTGTAATGATATGTTAATGTGCATAGCATGGGTGGCTGACATCACCCTCTGCTATGTCAAACTTGTCGAACCAGGAAATTTGGGTTTGTCATTTCCGACATTCTGCCTTTTAGACGTGTCAGAAATCAACATTTTCCATTGACATTATGGTCATTCAGTGGAAGCATTTTCAAGAATATGATAGTAAGCCGAAAAATTACAGCACCTTTTGAGCCATCTTTCACCCCATCAATAAAACACCCCTAAAAGTTTATTCACTAGTCACAGATCTCAGAACACATCTATATAGCAATCTAACCTTCGACCAACATGTGTCTAAAGTAATAAGAAAATCCTTCCATGTTGCTCAATTTATAAGTAGGGGCACAGCATCTAAGGCCAGAGAGGTGATCATACTGCTACTACACTTGGCCCTCATCAGACCCATCATAGAGTATAATGCCTCCTTCACTATGTACCTGACCAGACACATGCAGCAACTGGGATACCCACAAAAGTTCCTTGCAAAAAGAATACAGGGAGTAAACACAATGCCTTACACTGATTGCCTAAAAGCCCTGTCTCTCTACCTGATACCATACAGACTTCTGAGAGGTGATCTTTGTCTGGCATATATGGCATCCCATGAACCTGTTTTGATGAATGTTTTGCACATGCACAAAGCAAAAAGCCTTTATTTTTATTTGACATTTGTTTACTGGGAAAGTCTGACTGGGATAATATCCCATGTTCATCAGAGGCCTTGTGAGAAAAGCACCACATTGACATAATATGGTTACAGTTAAATAAAGTTATTACAAAACCTAATACAGAAGAATGACACAATAAATATTACAGTGTGAATCTATACATACATAATGCAAATAATTGGACAAATATAACAAGTTGAAAAAGAACATTGTCAATAGATAAAAGTATTCATTAGTAGCAGTTCATAAAGATGACATTGAATACACCGAGTGCACTCTGGAACAGAGATGATTAGATAATTTAGTCTAGGAAAAATATATTTGTCCTTTGTCTAAGAAATAGATTTTAGTAATTCCTTCTCTCTGAACATAGTCAAAGTATACTGGAGGTAGAAGGTGCGATAGACTAGTTCAGACTGAGGTAGTGCAGGAGCAGTATTTCGGTAGTCTTTTAGTAGTTTGAAGTTGAACGGTTTAGAGGGAGATCTAATTTGTGGAGTGATGTAATTCCATTTTTTAGAAGTAGAGTACAAATACAGATTTTGGCCAGAGAATTTGTGGGATTTATATAATCTAAGAAGATGTTTGTTAGACTGAAGTCTGTTAGGGTCATAGGAATGGAAAATAGAAATAAAATCAGGGCAGTTATCAGCTTTGTGAATACTGTTCATATGTGGAGATAAGCTGTATGTAATGTAAGCAGTGAGGTATTTCAAGCCAATGCAAAGTCTTAAGGGCAATACAGTGGTGGCTGCAGTATTGTTTGCTGGTGGCAAATGTTGGGACCTAATAGCATGTCTCCAGTTTATTTTTAAATGTAGCTTGAACTGTTAGATCAAGAGACCTAAGTTTTTCTTGTGTCATAAATAGGATATGTTAGAGAGGCAGATGTGTTTCTCAGAGAATTCCCATTTTCTGGGGCAAGCTTCCCATCCATGTTAAGCGGAGTTCCTCCCTAATCCTCTTTAAGTGCAACTTGAACTAATGGACAGGTAATTGGAAATTCACACTTGGTCTGGGGACTATGTCTCTGATGGACAGTTTCAATTAGTAAATCGCCACCATATAAATCAAATTTGTGTGTCACATTTGGGTTGCATGGCTAGGCTTATAAGGATCCCAGTGGTCATTAGCCTAGTATAAACCTATGAACTTGTTGTTTGTTTCACATTCTGTAAGCATCAGTAGGATTTCACAATATTTGAGAGTGGCAGATGATGTTGACATGGGTGGAACCCATAAATAAGTTGCAGTAGGCCTCTGACAAAAGCTTTGTGAGGGTTGCACAAGAACTATGGCATTTCTGAAATAGGATATTTACTATATGTCAAATGCTACCTGGTGAAATATAAACTCCCCAGTCACAACTCCTTAAATATACCAATCCTGGAACAGTTTTACATTAATCTTGAAACCTGGGCTCTAGTGGCTTAGTGTAAACCCCGCTCCGCCCTGCCCCCTATTCCCACCCGCCCCCAATACTCGTACTTTTATAACCTCAAACCACTCCCCCTACTGTCCACTAACTTCCTGTACCTCACTACCACCCTCTAAGATCAAACAGAATATGACACCACCCAGGAAGCTTATCATACTAACTCTTTTTCCCCTCCTACTTGTCCCTTACCTAGCTACCCTATATGAAACCTGATCTTACATAGGCTTCCACCACCCAGGCTACAAAACCAACCCCTCCCCCATAATTAACAACAGAGGCCATGACTCAACTCCCTACTCACCCACCTTGTTAGAACTCGAACGCTATGTAATTATCAAACCTACCAATATTAGGCCAAATGATAAACATTACTACAAACTTCTACTCAAAGCCCTCAAATTCATTACCACTCTGAATCACAGACTAGCCACAGATGGTGATATCCACCCCAACCCTGGCCCTTCCCCTCCACTCAATTATAATTCCACCCTATCCTCCCCTCCACTTCTCAATCTAAACTCTAGACACTTTAACTCTCTTCTGACCTGTCATCTAAACATCAGAAGTGTAAACAATAAGATTCACAACCTACATGCCCTTTTAGCTACTTGTTCCCCAGACCTACTATGTCTCACAGAAACCTGGCTTAAACCAAGTACGAAAGACACACAGATAATCCCACCAGGGTATGATATACTAAGAGCAGACCGAATAACTCATAAAGGTGGCGGTGTAGCCATACTCTAAAAAAATACATTACAAATCCCCCTTGCCTCTCCACAACCCCTCCTAACAAACAATGCCGAAATTCTACTTGTAAAACTTCAACCAAACAAACATAAAAGCATAAATATAGTATGTATTTACATCCCCCCAGGCAACAATAATAAAACCTTAGAGGATTTTCTCCACTGGTTAATGCAAACTCACCCCCAGGAATCCATAGTGTTAGGTGACTTCAACATCGATTGGAATTCCTTATCATCTAGCTCCCCATCTAGCAGCATAAATCTACATGGCTTTTCTCAGCTCATATCCACTCCTACCAGACTAG
The DNA here is from genome assembly GCF_019279795.1 of Protopterus annectens. Classification (NCBI taxonomy): domain Eukaryota; kingdom Metazoa; phylum Chordata; order Ceratodontiformes; family Protopteridae; genus Protopterus; species Protopterus annectens. The sequence goes on from NC_056749.1 coordinate 432,502,034, forward strand.
GTAAACCCCAAAACAAAGACAGCATCCTGGACTGGATCCTTACTAATAAAGATCCTGACCAGTACTCAGCAGGTACTCACCCAGAGGACATGAGTGATCACTTACTCACCTATGTTATCAAATTCAAGAAAATCACCCCCTTCTTACAACCATAAAAAAAATCAGGAACAATAATAAATTCAACGCCTCCATTTTTCAAACTGAACTTAAAGCCCACAACTGGACAATACTCAAGTCTCTTCCTCTTGAAGAGGCATTTATCTACTTCAACACCACCTTCCTCAAGATTCTAGATTCCCATGCTCCAATACGGTCCATTAGAACTAAAACCAAAACCACACCATGGCTCTCTAAGGAAACAAAATCCAAAATCCTATCTAGAAACAAGATGTGGGTCACATGGCGTACCTCTAAGGACCCACACTCCCACCAAGCCTTCCGGCAACTTAGAAATGAAACTAAAAGAATGATCTTAAATGATAAAAAAAAACTTCTTCCTCCACCTCCAACACAAACACCTTAATAATCCACAAAAATTCTGGGCAGGCTTAAACAAGCTCCTGCACCCAGGCCAGGCAACCACCCCCACTCCAACAACTTGCAAACAACAGTGCCCTGTAAACATTGCTAACACATTCAATAGTTTCTTCACAGAAACTATACAATCCCTGGCCACACAATTAAAACAAACAACCAGCCCACTCCACTACCCATGCCAGCAGAATACTACAACTACATCAGATCATCTATTTACCTTTGATCCAGTACCCATATCCTCTATAACATCTCTTCTTAAAAAACTAAAACCCACTAAGCTAGCAGCTGACCTTCTACCAGCTGAGTTTCTGCAAAAAGCAGCTGAGGCCATTTCCTATCCCGTCTCCATAATCATAAACCGTACCTTGTCAGAAGCCTTCATCCCCTCCATATGGAAAATGTCCCACATTATTCCTCTCCATAAAGGTGGTAGCTCACTAGAGCTAACCAACTACAGACCTATAGCTATACTCTCACCCCTGGCCAAAATTATGTAAAAGTGTGTCCACAAAAAATTGATGGAACACCTCACCAAAAATAAAATTCTAGCCAACTCCCAACATGGCTTCAGGCCAAATCACAGTACCACATCAGCCCTACTATCCTTTTCTAATACCACCAATAACTTCAGAAACAATAATAAACTATCATCTGCTCTTTTCTTAGACCTCTCCAAGGCCTTTGATATGGTGAACCACATTCAACTCCTCCATACATTAAAAAACTATCACTCAGCAATTCCACGCTGAAATGGTTCCAATCCTACCTGTCCAATAGGCGACAGGCTGTTCTATGGCAGGACAAATTATCCACATGCCTACCTGTTACACTTGGAGTTCCCCAAGGATCTATTCTTGGCCCTCTTCTCTTCACCATCTTTGTTAATGACCTGCCCACAATCACCCCCATGCCACATGCATTCAATATGCAGATGATTCGACTATCATCAGCACTGCCTCCAACCTGGCAGACCTCACTGCTTCAACCCAAGACACCTTCAACCTAATAGAAAAATGTTTCTCAAGTCGTCAACTAGTTCTCAACCCCAACAAAACAAAACTACTTACTTTCTCACCCACTAACAAGCCTCTTCCCCCCCACCTTCTCTATTACATCCTCCAATGGAATCACTATATCACCAGAAGCTCACACAAAGCTATTAGGTGTTACCATTGATAACTCCCTTAAATTTGACACCCATTTCAATCTTACCATCAAAACCGTCAATAAAAAGCTTGGCTCTCTCTATAAAGTAAAACACTTTCTCTCTCCTCACGCTAAAATTACAATTGCCAGCACACACCTACTATCAACTCTTTTCTATGCCTCCCCCTCTTTACAAACCTAAACAAGACAACCCTTAACAAACTTGCTTCTTGTTACAATCACATAGCTAGATTTGCCACAAATTCCACCTTTAGAACGCACCACTGCACTAACTTGAAGCAACTAGGGTGGTTAGAGTTTTCCAGCCAACTCCATTTCAACCAACTCAAAACGGCTCACCAGATACTGTATCACCCAGAGAAAACACCAGCTCTGAAAAACATCATTCACCCCTATATTAACCTGCAATCTTTACGCTCCTCCAATAAGATCTTAGCTCAAACTACCAAAGCCAATAATTCTGCTGGGGATTCTCTATTCTTAAACTTGGTAGGTAAAATGTGGAACTCCCTACCGACCATGCTCACATCAGAACCTTCACTCCTACAATTCAAAAAAAAGCTTAAACCCCATCTCAATACTCTCTGGCAATGTCCCTGTTCCAAACCTGATTAACCACTATCATTTACCCTTCTCTTACCTCACTATCCTGAACCGCTTTTTAACAAGACGCCTCGCCTTTGTAACTGACCTATGTTTTTTTTTATATGCTGCTGTTATTTTTTTCCCAAGATGTGATGTATCTTTATATTGTATTTAGAACTCAACCATCTTCCTTTTTTGCATTAACAATGTTCATATGTCTGTTATGTACCTGGAGCTTTTCTCCCCGGGCCTCTGCTGAAAATAGACATGTATCCAGTCGGACTCTCCCGGTTAACAAATGTAAAATAAAATAAAATAAATAAATAAATAATCAGTTTTACTATGAGACCATGGTTATGTGAACCATGTTTTCACCCTTACAGAGCATTCCTCCTTTCTTCATGGCTTTGTGTCTGTGATGTTTGTGTATATAATAAGATGGCTTATGGAAGTTTTTGAAGATGAGCATGACCCCCCCACAACTAAAATTAAAATGCTTTGTTTTCTTCTCCCTGCTCCAGTTTTGGCTGGCGTATGATTTGACAGCTCTTACTTTTCCAGTTTGTTTTCAACTGGTTATGCATCAGCTTCTCATAGTGGACCTGCTATTTTTAAGTGCCAAAGCATTTCTCTCAGAAAAAATTACCTTTTTCTCTGCTGCCTAATTACAATATTTTTAAATGCTCAAAAAATCTTGTCTTTTTTGTGTTGGTCATTTCAATATAAATTAAGTTTGTATATATATTTTCTTTGTTTCTCAAACAATATTTTCTTTGTGGTATTCCAGAGTGAAAATAAAAATATCAGTTACAATTCAATTCCTTTACATTTATAAAGAACTCCCAACATACGTCTTCTCAACACTCTTTTCAATGCTTTTCTTCCATTGTCATACATATACTGAAGTTGGTGTGAGGAGACTACCCGGCCAAGAAGAGATTCGCTGCAAGTAAGACCCAGATGCAAGGCAGAGAACAGTTCAAGTAGACAAAAACTGCCAGCACCAAATTCAGTGTAAAGCATCAAAAAGCATCCAAAAAGCTGATAAGTAAAGTATATAAAACTTTTATTGAATATAATAACACCCAGACAAGCTTTCCGCAGTGGGAATAAAAGAATAGTGACTGTGAAGTGACACACACATATATATATATAGCATGAGTCATCCAATAGGATTCTTCCCAAAATTCAAATTGTTTCCTATGTGAGAAACAAAGAGAAAATAAAACGTTATACAATAAAATAACCACATACTCATTGTACATTGTGATAGGTAAAATTTTAATAAAACATGTAACTTTATAAATGATCATTCAAGCTGGGTGAAAATAAAGCCCCCAGTTTAATGATCCAATACTTCTCTTTTTTAGTGAGAATGGAATGCCATCCTTGTTTGTTGGATCTATCACCAAGAATTCTGTCAATGATGGTAAACTGGAATCTGGCTGAATTATGTTGTGTACTGTGTCGGACTAAGGCATTGGTCTCCCTCCTGGTGCGTATGTCACTACGGTGTTCAGACATACGTAACTGAAGTGGTCATGAAGTCTGACCAACATAGAATGAACCACATGTACACGTTGCAAGATACACCACCCAGTCACTGTTACAATTGCCAAAGAATGTGATATCAAAAATCCTGTCTGTGTTTTTGCTGGTGAAATGTTGATGTGAAAATGAATGGACATGATGAGCAGTGACCACAATGGTATGTGCCCCATAGTTTGTCACCTGTCATAGTTAGTTGGTGATGTATGGCTCCAGCCGAATTGACTCTCTTGAAATGTGAAAAAAATGATCCCAATGTCCTCCCTCTTCTGTATCCATACTTACATACATCACCAATCCAAGGTGTAAGCTCCTCATTGGCAGTAAGAATATTCCAATGCTTGGATATAACATTCCTAATAAGGTTAATGTTACATCCAAATGTTGTGATGAACTGGATAGATTCATCCTGTTCAGTCCGAGTCTTATCAGAGTATTTGAGGAGAGAGGTTCTGGTAGAGTTAAAAGAAACTTGTTGGGCACCCCGGATGTGAAGTTCCTGATAGCCCCTAGCTCTAAACCTGTTAGCCAAATCCTGTTGAGATTCATCATAATCGTTATCTGAAGAACAGATTCTGTGAATCCTAAGGAACTGAGACTTGGGTATATTTCGGATGATGTGGTGGGGATGCATACTGGTTGCATGTAGTAAGCTGTTATACTGAGGGTATTTACGAAATGTTTTACTGCATAAAGTATTATCTGAATTGCTGGTTATAGTCACGTCCAGGAAATTAATCTCATTTCTGTCATAAGTGGATGAAAATTCAATACCCCATTTGTTCTGGTTAAGATATAGAACAAATTCCGCTAAATATTCTTCATCAGAATGCCAAACCAACCAACAATCATCCAAATATCTATGCCAAATATCAAGTTCCTTAAGATACAGATTATGTGAAGAGTCATAAATGAGGTGTTCCTCAACATATCCCATGAATAGGTCTGCGTATATTGGGGCAAAAGATGTCCCCATGGCGGTACCCTTAAGCTGCCAGTAACATTCTCCCTGAAAATAGAAAACATTTTTATTGAGAACATGTTCAGCCATGCAGACCAAAAGTGTGTTAAAACCTGCGAGATAAAGTTGTGATTTGTCTAACCAAAATTTTAGGGCTTTCAATCCAGCCCAATGTGGTATGTTCGTATATAGAGCCTTGACATCCAGGGTGCAGAATAGCCATTCGGGTTCTAGTTGGTTGTCAGTAATAATGTGCAGAAATTGTGTAGTATCCTGTATTCTGGCACAAATCAGGCCTAGTAATGGTTTGAGATATAAAGTGAGGAACTCTGATAATGGTTCTGTTAATGAACCCATGCCAGATACAATTGGTCTTCCAGGGGGTTTGTTGAGACATTTATGTATCTTGGGTAACAGGTATAGTGTTTGTTTCTGCGGAGGACATTGGGATATTTTTTTTCACATTTCAAGATGGTCAGTTCAGCTGGAGCCATACATCACCAACTAACTGTGACTGGCAACAAACTATGGGGCACATACCATTGTGGTCATTGCTCATCATGTCCATTTATTTTCACATCAAAACATTTCACCAGCAAAAACACCGACAGGATTTTTGATATCAAATTCTTTGACAATTGTAACAGTGATCGGGTGGTGTATCTTGCAATGTGTACATGTGGTTCATTCTATGTTGGTCAGACTTCACGACCACTTCGATTACGTATATCTGAACATCGTAGAGACATACGCACCAGGAGGGAGGCCAATGCCTTATTCCGACATAGTGCACAACGTAATTCAGCCAGATTCCAGTTTACCATCATTGACAGAATTCTTGGTGATAGATCCAACAAACAAAAATGGCATTCCATTCTCACTAAAAAAGAGAAGTATTGGATCATTAAACTGGGGGCTTTGTTTTCACCCTGCTTGAACGATCATTTATAAAGTTACATGTTTTATTTAAATTTTACCTATCACAATGTACAATGAGTATGTGGTTATTTTATTGTATAACTTTTTATTTTCTCTTTGTTTCTCACATAGGAAACAATTTGAATATTGGGAAGAACACTTTGGGAAGAATCCTATTGGATGACTCATGCTGTATATATATATATATATATATATATATATATATATATATATATATATATATATATATATGTTTCACTTCACAGTCACTATTCTTTTATTCCCACTGAGGAAAGCCTGTTGGCTGAAACCGGTCTGGGTGTTATTATATTCAATAAAAGTTTTATATACTTTACTTATCAGCTTTTTGGATACTTTTTGATGCTTTACACTGAATTTGGTGCTGGCAATTTTTGTCTACGTGAGGAGACTTCCCACAACGTCATCTAGTTGGTAGTTGCACACACATGTGAAATAGATATCTCTTTGTACAGAGGTTCTGTACATGCAGGCAGCAAGGCATGTATGGTTTTTATTGTGTGCTGCCAGTGTTGGACATGCCCTAGAGCCCTAAACTTACCTGTAGAAATGCAAACTATAGTAGAGCATGTGTTGTTCCTATGAAAGCAATTCTTCCATTGTCTAGGCATGTAAAGATGAACATTGTAGTACAGTCAAGACATCTGCAACAAGATTTTGTTGGGGTGTCATGCTGCACAATATGGCATTTCTCAAACAAATGATGCAGCAGGTGGCCACCATGGCAATGTCTTCCATACCAGTTATAGCAGCAGCAGTAGGGTAAGATGGAATGTCAGGAAGGAACATGCAGCAGTATCTCAACCAAGACAGAAGTGCATGCAGTACACTGCAGCACTAACAAAGAGACAGTACATAGTCCACAACTGTGGGATATGACAGAGACAACATAAAACAAAATGATGCATGTATTATTATAGCCAGATTGTGCAAGTCAGTTCATGGCCTGAAAATGGTGTACTCCAAACATCGGGATACCCATACAGGTTAGGGAGGTGGCCAGTCAGAGCCATCATCTCTTACACAGGTTGGGGTAAATAGTTACAGGTGAGTGCAACACTAGCAAATGAGATGTGGTCATGGGAGGGGACCATAGTAGCTACATACATTGGGTGATGGTGAAGAGTCAGGGATCACATCCTCCACCAGTAAAGACAAGTTGCCATGATGTGACTATCAGTAGCATCCACGTTGGTGTCTTGCCTTATCAAGGTGTGATAGTTCGAAGCAGGGAAGGTATAGAACGATGGGACCATGTCTGTGCACCCTGACAGGGTGTGTAGTATATTGATCTTGATCACAGCCATTGCCAATGACCTGGCAAAATCCCACCAGCAGGAATGTCAGTCTGTGTTGCCACAGGGAAGAGATAGAACTATGGAAACATGCTAGTATAGCCTGATGAGGTATCCCAGATACTGAGTTGTTGGTGTATTGTTGCCCATAACACGGATGACACCACAACTGGAAGTGAAAGACCATGTGCCTATAGTCAACACTGATGCCATCTTAACAATAGTCTGAGTAATCTGATATGGGATGCACTTTTGGACAACCTCCATACATCTAGACCTTCTCTTGGCCATTGAAAGCATGGTCTGTAGACACAGATTTGTTGGCAGTTGCAGCATGTCTCATAAAGGCACCTATGGAAGCAACTTTTGTTACCAGTGATCTCAGCAACATTGTGTTTTCCCTGTCACTGTACTCCATGTCACTGTGCAGCTGGTGCACATGGTCCCACAGGCCAAAGAACACACTCACCATCTCCACAATGCTGTCTGTGCCTGGATCAGTGAACTGCACATCTATTGCTTAATAGTGAACACTTTATCCATATCAGGGACAGTCCTAATGTAATGACGATAATTAACCCACATGTCTATCCCTTAGTAGGTTTGCACATTTCAGAAGTGTGCATAATTTTGATACTTTGTGTACTGGGGGAAAAGGTGGTACTGTTAAGGGCTCTCAGGTACAAGCGCACTGCTGATCCTGTCTCTCCCTGTAATGTTAGATATGGGTGATGACTCCTTGTAGTGTTGCAGACACTGCCACTGGGTGACTTACTGTGCCATTTGTATGATGTCCTGCTGATGTATGCCCTGTGCTGACCTGTTATGATGAACCCTCCTAATTTGCAACCTGTGAAAGTATAAATATGTATGAATCTATTCTCTACTTTTTACTTGGCTCATCTCATAAATAAAGGGATTGCATCCAGAAAAAAAGGAGGTTATTACTTTTCTATACTCCTCCCTCATTAGACAAATAATTGAGTATAATGCCCCCTTCGGGATGTACCTCTCCAAACATCTGCAGCAACTGGAAAGTCCATTGAAATACCTCACAAAGAGAATCCATGGCCTCCAACACATTTCCTGTGCAGACAAGCTCAAATCACTCTACTTGGTATCATACAGATTGCTCAGGGGTGATCTGTGTCTTGCTTACAAGGCAATCTCAGACCCTGTTCTACTAGAGATTCTTTATATCTGTGAGTCTAACTCTTCATGCACTACCCACTCAAAAGGCCTGAATCTATGCAATATCAACAACACCTGCTTCAGAGACAGGTTTGTCTCTCAGAGGCTGCCCCGTCTCTGGAATAGACTTCCATACATGTCAAACAAAGCACCTTGCTGCCCCTCTTCAAGTGCAACCTTGATGAGTGGATAGGAAACCACAAATTTGTCCCAGGGGTTTGACCTGTGTCCATCATTTACAGGGGTGACAGGTGCTGACTGAGATTTCTTTTTGGGGATAAACTCTTGGCTAAGCTTGTAAGGGCCCCAGGGCTATTAGCCTAGTAATCTCTTATGATCCTACCCACACACAGATGCCCCTATAACCCCTGCGGCATGCATACTAATATATATTAAAAGACAGCTGTAGCATATACTGACCAACATATCTTACCATGCTGGCTGTTGCACTTGCAGACAAGAGGTGCCTTAAAAGACAACTATGTAGGTAGACCTTGTTCAATCCTTGTCTTCTAGCATGTAGCAGATTGTGTTATATAGGAACATAATGTACTTTGATAACCTGGTGCTTCTATTACTGACACACAGGTGATAGGTGCAAACCCAGCTCCCAGATCCAAGCCACCCAGGAATGAGGGACATGCTCCCACCCACTCAGTGAGTAAGAACAAAAATTCATCAATCTAAGTGAGCCACTTCTGTGTTTGTGACCCACTCTTTACTTTGGACTCTCGATCTCAATGTCCCACACTTTTTCTTTTATACAGACTATCATATTATCAACCCATTGTCACAACTGTGTACATTTCTGCTTATAGTCACCAACAGCATTCACATCCTACACCTGTCCATGAAAACTTTGGTCAAAGTAATGTTTGTCTTTGGCACCTTTGCCCAGCAGGTGTATTCTGTGAGTGTAGAAGGGCTCCCTCATGTGGACATGTCAATGTATTTACACCTGTGGGTAAAACATGTCAGTGAGTGCATATGATACACTGTGAGATGCTGCTCATACATTTGGCACCCCTGCTAGGTTTCTGATTGCCAGCTGCAATTAGTACTCTGTACATCCTTGCCCCCTTTATGCACTGTAATCAGAGCCACTGCCCCCCTTTATGCATCTGTTTATGAGGTGCAGCTAGAGCTATTCATAGTCTCCCCAATTACATTTTGTAGCCATGCCTCAATGTAAGGCCCTGGAATCCCATATCTCTTGTAGCATTTCCTTCAGTAGGTTTCTACTGTACACAATTATCCATCTATAGCCCCAGGTAGACAGGGTAGCACTATGCAAGTGTCACCCATTCCCAGTTACACCTTCAGCACATCTATCTCACTGTCCACATTATCAAATTAGTATGCTTGCTATGCTAATTAGGCTACTTAGAGTCAGAGTCTTTGAATCATTGACATTGCACATTGTGCTAAGCAAACATATTGGCACTAACTATGCAAAGCACCATCACCTTGACCATAAAGGATGTGACCAGTAGATTCTTGCATGTGGGTTGTGTGCCACGGTGCAGCAGTGTAGCTTTGTCTGAGTGCCATAGTGCAGAACTTCAGACACAGAGTAATGTGTGGCACAGTGCTGCAGTATAGCTATGCCTGAGTGCCATCATTCAGAACATCAGCTACAGAGTAATGTGTGGCACAGTGCTGCAGTATAGCTATGTCTAAGTGCCATAATGCAGAACATCAGACATAGAGTACTGTGTGGCACAGTGCTGCAATGCACAGTATGTAGTGCACAGCTATGCATCTCAGCAAAAAGCAGACTGGAATGCCAGAGTGAATGGTCATCACTTCTTCAGTCACTGTGTAAGTAAGGGATGAGTGCTGTCACAGGAAATTTAGGAAATGCCTGCTGGGTGAGTATGATCATCTGCTGTGGAAGGATGTGTGGCATAACATTCAGATGCTGTGTGATGCCACTAATTTCACCCATTCTGCATTAGTACGGTAATCTGAAGCTCTACCATGCTGTCCTGCCTCATCAAAGGGAGGTAGATGTTCTGGAGATGGAAATCTGAAGTATGCTGTGAGCATTTTTTCTCCATACAATTATCTTCTACTATCTTAGCTGTTGTATATGTATAAAAATGCACCAAACAAACCTGTATACGAACTCCATTTATTGCAGTAAAAACACACCAAGATTAAGCACTTTTGTACTTTTTGTAATTCTTACCTTCATTATGCAAGTAACCACTCACTTTCACAGAAAAAAAATCTTAGTCAAAGGACAAGCTATAATAATTGCACACCTGACTTCAGATTTGAATGATGTGAGGCAGGAATATTTTACACTAAGAGATCTGTTTTTAGAAAGGGGATACCCCAAACAGATGGTGGAGCAAATTATTGAGGAGGGATATATGGGATGGGACAAAAATATCAGCCTCTCTTAGGGAACTACCCATTTGCCAACATAGCCCCTACAGATTTTGGTGAAGTGAAGATTTATGAGTATGCATGTATAGTGCAATATAGGCCTGTATCATATGAAGTGAAAAACATATTAAAAAAGAACTGGAGTATATTTAGGGTGAATAATGATGTGTTAACTGTAGTGGGAGACAAACCAGTTTTAATAAGCAAGGTTGGCATGAATATTAAACAACTCATGGAAAAATAACATGAATTTACCAATAGAGGGTGGTGGTGGTAGTACAACACCCTGTGGGAGGTGTTCTCAATGTACCAATATTTTCAAAGCTCCCCAACCTACCTGGCTAATAAGATGGCATCTAAGGTTACATTTAAGAAAGTTAATTGTTTTACCACTAGAGTGGTGTATCTTGCTCTATGTGATACGTGCAATGGATTCTATGTCGGGAAAATGGAGAGGGCATTGAAAAACAGAATCTATGAGCATGTAAATGACATTAAAAATAAGAAGGACACAAATGCATTATATAGGCATTCCCTTGCTTGTTCTAATTTTACAGGTTTTAAATTTGGCATTTTGGATACAGTGGACATAGATTTGAGGGTGCTGACTGGAAGAATTTACTAAATAAAAAAGAGCTGCTGTGGCAACTCAGGTTAGTAGCTAATTTTCCACCAGGTATAAATGATGCTTTGACTATTCTTCCAGCCCTGGAAGAAAAATCTATGAACCTTTAAGTATTCTAACATTTTAAGTGCATTACTATGCCTGTGTTTTGTTGTTTTTTTAGACATATACTGAAGGTATTTAATATACAATAGTTTAGTTAGTTTGTATATCAACATTTTGTTTAATATTGTTCATACAATCATTTTACATGTGATTTTTCTTGGCCACATCATTGGTTTAATTTTAAGTTTTATGTAATATGCCTTGGTATAAAGATGGTTCTTAAATCAGTGTGCTTTATTCTGATGAAGTCTTCTATGTAAAAGATTAAAGCACTTAATCTTGATGTGTTTTTACTGCAATAAACAGAGTTTATATACAGGCTTGTTTGGTGCATTTTTTATTTGGTTTCTGGTCTTCTGTTATTCGCACTACACAGGATATTTGGATTTTATTGTACATGTATACTTACATACTTTGTTTTTCAGTGGTGGAGGTACTACATCTGAATATGGTTGGGCGTGCCAAAAGATGAGTGCCTTTCTCGGCAGCATGATGTGTATGTCACCTATGTCTGTCCACTGTACAACTAAAACTCACTATGCAGCATGCATGTATAATTACTCTTTCCCATCATGTCATCCTTCTGCAGGATGCATTGAGGAAAGGGAGAGGCTGAAATTACATTGGGCTGCATTTGCTGATGCCTTCCTTTTATTTTATTTATTTTACCTTTGTTTACCAGTATAGTCCAACTGGGTATAGCATAAACCCTTTTTCAGCACAGGCCCATGGAGAAAAGCTCCATATATTTTACAATCATTAAAGGAATCATTAAAGCTTAAACAAAAATTAGAGAATTATATATAGTATAAGATTATGCATAAGAGATTAAGCAAAAGCAAATCAGACATTATACACGTTACAGGAATCCACATCTAACCAGGGCACTTCTATGGGCTAGGCCTATAAAGGCTCCAGGGCCATTAGCCTAGTACACATCTATGAACCTATGAACAAATACATCTCATACATATATAAAAGGAGATTTTTATACAGAGAAACAGTTTATGAGCTGCAATGAGTTTATATTTTGAAAATACTTAAATACAAAAATACAGTTCTTAGTGGCCACCAGGTCTGACTCACAAGGAGCATGATGGTCTCCATGCTGGGGGTTACATGGATAGGTTGTTGATGCCCTTCATGTCTACTTCTAAGAAAAGGCACAAAAAATCCTGTTTTTCATGTGAACCAAAAAGGTCTTCTTTGGTCTGTTGGCAACAGTTGGTGAGGCTGTCAGCTGCTACTGTGCATCAGCAACTTAATACCTAGTGCATCAATTTGTAATGCATTCTGACTTGGCCTGTAGTTTAACCAGGAAATCCCCTCTCCAGAGGTCTACCAGGGAAGCAAATAGCCAATGAATTTGGTCTTCCAGGTGAGTGCTGCCTGATCTAGTTGTTCCATGAGCCAGCCTAATATTCCCCCCAATGATAGAGCCATACGCTATTCCTGTCCTGGTGTGTTCTGTCCCTTCAATGTCATTTCCACCCCATTACCAGTTCTCCAGATTCTTTATGTATCACTCCTCTGTTCTTCCCATCTTTTGTTCATATAACTCCACTGTCTTGGTCTGTGTTCTGTGTCTGTCTAGAATCAGAGAGGCTGCAGGCAATTAATAGAGCATGTCAGGGGTGGTGCATGACAGAAGAATACCAAAGAAGCTGAAATGTATGATGCACAAAACAGAGGTGTGACCAGTACTTGTCTATTCTACAGAAACCTAAGCACCAAAGGCAGAGTAGTTGAGGGAGCTAGGAGTGATGGAGATGAACTGCTTTTGATGGCTTGTAGGAGAAAGAAATGAGGACATCAGAGCTGAAGCCCAAGCAGCTCTAATTGCAGAAAATGTCAAAGAGAATAGATTATGATGCAGCAGGCACATGTGCAGAAAAACAGGAGACAAACTGGTGACGAAACTTTGAGACAGACTAGAATAAGGCAAGAGGAAATGACAGCATCCAACAAAAAGATGTATGGATTGTGTGTGAGAGAAAACCTGAGACAGTCAGGCATGATTGTTGAAGAAGGTATGAGAGTGGCATTGATTCAAGAGACAAATAGTGACAGTTGATGCAGCACCCTGACCCCATGTAGAAAACTGGAAAAAAGGAGGTCGATGATAGTAATGATGATGATGACTATGCTTGCATATCTGCACATGCCAGCTTTTCTCTTTCTATCCCATCCACAGCCATTCAGCATTACCTTCTCCACCTCCCCTTCTTTTGTATCTTACAAAAGGGGTTCTTTCCCTCCAAAAGAATCCTGTCTTCTCACAGTTCATGTCTTATGGTTTGCCTTCTGTTTTCCAATGCTTGCTGCCCTTTTTGCTCCTACTTTCTTGCCTCCTCTATTTTCGGTACATTTATATTACAAGAATAGTTATAACTATTCTTTGCACACCTAAAGTTGTCTGCCTGGTGGTCTGCATGTTGCCCTTCATGTGGTGAATGAGCAAAGATGTGGAATATAGTACAAAACTGAATGTGTCAACATGCACTGAATCAGCTCACCTAGCCTACCTTTGTCAGAATATCCACTACATTGGTCATGAGCCCTAATGTACCACTGCTCTGGCACAGCACTGCTTATTCCATTATCGCTATGCCTCTCTCTAATTATGGTGTTATTTACCTGGATTGCCAGCACTATTCATGCCTAATACATGCCTGATGATCTCTTTGCTTCCTAGGGTAGTGACCTCCTTATAGACTTGTCTATGTATCTTGTCCTATATACAGAGCAAGAGGCCATGCAAGTAAAATCCTAACTTCCTTCCTTTCTGCCATCATAGGAAAATGCAATAGTTTTGCTTAGCAGTTAACAGTTTCTGAATCTTTACTGTATTATTTCTACCCCTACAATAAATCCCTCTTCTTCCATTTCAATACATTTTCATTAACTCTTAACTTTGTCTTCCTAAAGCAACAAATGCAGCCATCTTTTGACATGTTTTTCCCAGGATACTTCTTATGTTCCAATTCATCCATCAAATGTACCACATCCTCCTTAGAAGGGGGAATATTAGTCCACTTGGGCTCATGCCTTCTGTACCTCTTGGGCATGTGGTAATATCTATACAATATACACCCCCTCGTGCTTTATTACAAACATATATCATATCAATTCTTGATCTTGAATTAACTTCAAAATATCAATCAGGCCCATCATTTTAATGTATAACCTTGCATATCGTCCCAACATAGGCATTCTCACTGTTCAGGGCTCTCCTCTCGCCACATTAATACTTGCAGCTATGCTCTGGTTCTCTATACACAAAGATAACCCTTCAGTAAATGAAACAGTATATATTAAAATCATTATTTATTAGTAAGATCTTGTTCTACAACTACCTAAAGGATGGAACCTTTCAAATATATGCTAATGACGCTTTCTGTACTAAAGCTAATCTCAGTTCAAGTGTTTCACAATGCTCAGTTCACCCCCCCCTTCTCCATATTTATTAATGATTCCACTATTGACCTTCTTAATCTCAATGTTGTACTGTATACAGATGACATGATACCACTGGATTCACATAAATTACTTTGCAATCTTGAATTCAACTTCCATGACAGCCTCTCTGACCTATGTAATTGGACATGGAAAAATAAATTAATGATAAATACTAAGAAAACCAATGCAATTGTATTTTCCATACCACATAAGCTAGTCAAACTATGACCACTGCTTTTTAAAGACACAATGGTTTTGTCATCCCTGGTGTTACAGAACAAAAATACTTGGGCTTTGCAGTTGACCAGTCACTCAACTTTAAAAGCCATATGGGTAACATCACCTCCTATGTTGTCTCAACTGAAACTATAGTATAACAAATCTCTTAGCTCAATCTGCCATAACCAGTATTTCTAAAATAAGAGTGTGGTTTCCCATCACTATGTCTTCATTTAATGTACAACACACAATAGTGGAGAGCAAGACATACAGATTTGTATTGTTAGTTGCTCCCGCTAATACATCAATGTGGCATTCTAAAGGAGTTAAGCTGGCTACCAGTAGAAGCAAGGGCCACCCTAATACTAGGAACTTTTCTCTTCAAGATCCTACAAGTTGGTTATTGCCCCCTTGAGATGGAAGCTCTGTTTTAAAGAACTCATTAATCATGCAAGAAGATAGCCTAATCATTGTTAGACTTAACTTCAAATCAGTTATTGGTGAGAGAGCCTTTCCAGAGTAGGTTTAGCAATGTGCAACACATTGCCAAAGTAGATCACAAAGCATCCTCATTTGGTAACTTTAAGCCTGTCATAAAAGAAATGAAGTGTGATTATTTTCATGATAAAGGTTAAAACTTAAACAGTAAGCATCATTTTCTACCACTCTGAAAATGCACAATAGCTAAAACATTGATGATTTTTCTATAAAATAGCATTGAATTTTTAACTGATGTATTACATTTATATAGTGTAAATATACTATAACCAACTTCTTGTGAAAACAATTGCATATAATTATACATTGTAAATAGGTACATAAAGTTAGATATGTCTGTAAATTTCATTAACATATTGATTTCTGTTAATTTTTATGTGCAACATTTTGCATGTAATTTCTTTTTTTACCGTCCTGATCCTGGCTTGTGACTGAAAAGTGTCTGTGGTCCAGCTTACTTACTTGCTTAACAAAAATAAATAAATATGATATAAATCAATACAATTAACTTCCAGAACATTGATAATCACTCCTTCCTTTCCATCTTTCTTAACCCCTTTAAATCTAACTTATTTTTCACTATTTATTCCACAACTATACTATAAAATCTTAGAATAATGATTAGTAAAACATCAAACACATCTTCCCTTTTAACTAAACAAAAACTATATCTAACATGAGATCTTAAAACATACAATTGTAGAAAACAGAATTTTGGTATGAGGAGTCATCCATTTCAATTAAATTAAAATGTGCTAAACTATCCAATACTTCTTTACTGTTTCTATTTATGCAGTAATTATTTTTCCCCCTTTTCAGTCCATTCAGCTTCATTTCTTAACCACGTTTTACTTCAACTAAACATAAGAGACCCAATTAAAAAGATTCTCTTTGGAAAACAAGTGCCTATAATTATTTATGTTTTTCTGTAAACTTCCACAGTCTGATAGTAACTGAATTATAAATAATATCAAACCTATCCCTTTTAGTAACGTTACTGAAGCATAATCAAATCGAAGCAATCCATAAAACTGCTAAATATTTGTTTAGTGCATACTTGAGTTCTCATGTTTGGGGCTGCACTGCAGATTTAAATATTCTGTCAGCTAATGAGAATAACAATTAATATGCAAAAGTTTTGGTTTAAGTTTATACTAAAAATACAGTACTGACAAAGAAACAAAGTGAATGAGGTGAAAGCAACAAGCCATTCTTATTCCATCAGGAGCTGCACTGTTATTGAATATTCAGTCTATCAGTACTGTATTTACTGTAACTATATAGTGACTGTCCTGTCATTAGTCAGTGTTCTCAGCTAACTGCAACGGTCACCAGTAACATCTTGATACTTATAAAATATTTTAATGTAATAGCATTTTATTGAAAAAAATGTAGTCAAAGTATATTAAGATTAATGGGTATCACTACATGTTTTATCAGTGATGCAACAGACAGCACACTCACCTTTGGTGCAGAAGACTGTGGGTTCTATTCCCACACCAGGTAGATCATTTGCTGATACTACACTGCAGCATAAGGGTAGTGCTGCACATGAAAGTGTGTCATCCTTCAGCTGAGACATTAAACCTTGGCTCCATCTGCTTGAGTTGGTGGTAGCTCAGGTAGCTGTAAAAGATCCCATGGCACCTATGGAAAAGTGTATGGAAAGGGTAATTTATTATACAAGTATATATAATTTTCATACAATTTACATATTTACAAAAATTACATTAAACTTACATTCCTCCATTACTAACAAAATTTTACATTTGTATAGAGCCCCCCTTTTTCCATAACCACAGTTTGATTCTCCATGTTATATGTGGTAATATCTGCATTCCATTAAACATAATCTCATTCAGTTTTTCATTCCATGTTACCCATACAATACAAAACATTTTTCTATCCAGATTACTAACATATTCTTTACTGTAATTCCCATAAAATCCATATTTAATCCTATCCATATTTTGTCTCTTATTATACAATTTCTCCTCTAAAACGTGCACGCTGATTGGCCAGCCCAACCAGCGTGCCCGTTGTAAATCCCTCAATATACTAACGGAAAAAGGTCCGGTCGCCCGGACTTTTTCCGTTAGTATAAAACATCTTGCTATGTTAAAGAGTTTAACATAGCGACACAGGTTTAAAAAGCAATGGAGATCTCCGTTGCTTTTTTTAAAGCTGTCTCGCTATGTTAAACTCCTTTAACATAGTGACACAGTGTGTAAAAAGCAATGGAGATCTTGCAATCTCCGTTGCTTTTTTTTTTAAAGCTGTCTCGCTATATTAAATGGGTTTAACATAGCGAGACAGCTTTAAAATAAGCAACGGAGATATCCGTTGCTTATTTTAAAGCTATCTCGCTATGTTAAATCCATTTAACATAGCGAGACAGTTTTAAAAAAAAAAAAGCAACAGAGATAGCAAGATCTCTATTGCTTTTTACTGTTTCGCTATGTTAAATGGGTTTAACATAGCGAGACAGCTTTACAATAAGCAACGGAGATCTCTGTTGCTTATTTTAAACTGTCGCTATGTTAAACCCATTTAACATTAAACAGTGCTTTTGCCCACAGCTCTGATGTACTGCGTAGGCATGCAGTACATCAGAACTGCCGCAGAATAACAGACAGCTGCGGAAGGGCAGTAAAGAGGCATTATACAATGCCATTATTTAAGAAAAGTAATTATTTATTTTCTTAAATAATGTCATTAATATAATAATAACCACTTCTGGGTGTGGGTAATGCTGTATTTACCCACGGTTGGCTTTGTTTGGTCCCTCGGGACCAAACCACGACAACCGTGGGTAAATCCAGCATTACCCACACCCAGGCGTGGGTTATTGCTATAATAATCTCTTAATTCTCTCACAATATTATTTTCTATTTTTATTCCCATAATTTCCCATGATTTTTTAACCCTGTTACATGTTAAGAAAACATGTTCTGCTTTTTCTAATTCACCACAAAAATGACATGGCCTTTCATTTGTTTCTTATAAGACATAATTCATTTTACTGGCAACTTATTTATTTGTAAACTCCATAAAAATCATGACATACACCATTCTTCATACACCATTAGTTTCTTTGTTTTTTGGCTTTTATGTTTTCTTCTGTTAGATGTCCTTATGGGATCATGCAGTAATTTTGAATCATTATCCCACGGATTTACTAATCTTCTGTGTAAGACTAGATTAGTCTTAAATGGAAGTGCCAGTGTAAGAGTATGATGGCAGCGTGCCATGCATATTAATGAGGGCACGCTGCCTCACCTCTAAAACTTACACGGAGTGTGGACATGCAATGAAGAAATGCCGCAATTTCGAGTTACATGAGCGAGTCCGCTCACATGTGTACAATGTAACACTATACTCCCCCATATGTTAAACAACTGACAAAATTAAAAATAAAAAGTTTTTTTTTTCATCCGATATAGCTGCCCGTATTTGTGTGGGTTTGCATGAGGTTGCCCATTACTTAACTACAGTTAGCAGCTTAGACACCAGAAGAGGATAATAAGAAAAATATATGCAAATTAAGCAAAATAGTGATAGCTTAGTGGTTAGAGCCTTCACATAAAAAGGAGGCATTCCTGGTCCGAGTCCCACTACTGCACGTTCCATTTTCTGTGGGAAATCTATATACAAAAATATTTCCTGACATTTTTTATGTATAAGTTTTGTAAAAAGCATTGAAATGTTAAATGTAGTAGTGAACGGATTATATATATATGAAGGTGAAATGGTTATGCATTCTGAGGCATGAGTACCCTATTTTAAGCAATATAAAGCACTGCTAAGCACATTTTACCATTATTGAGAATATTTAAATACATTTGCGCATAGTTGCACACCACGCTAACTAGCGCAATGTCGGGCAACGTTGAGCAAAGTCGGGCAAAGTTGAGCAAACATGCTCACACCTCCTTTACTGTACCTTAACCAGTCAGGTCTGCCCAGCAGGAAAATAAAAAGCAGTGACAGGTCTCAAACTCAGGATACTGTGCACTATAGTCACAGTACTTAACCACTAAGCCATGACAGCATTTTACAAACTTGCACTTATCTATCAAAGGAATTTTAAACATTGCCAACATCAGATAAGCAGGCATACCTACAGCTGAGTTTTTCCAAAACTGGCCAATCACAAATAAGTGCGAGAAATGAGGCATATTTAAGCTCCACAGGCAGGAATATGTGCTATAACTAGTTGTAGCTTCCTTCTGCAGTCAGCATGGCTGGTGTTAGAGAAGGCACTTGATTTAGAGTGCAACGCTGAGGCATCCAGGAGTCCAAAGTAATGGTTTGGCTCCTTGTTCACAATCATGAGGAAAGACGCCTGCGGGGCCAGTACCAGGGTACCCAATATAAAATGGAGGCCTGGAACAGTCCTGCCCATTATCTCACCAGTGCCACTGGTGTTCCTCAGACTGGTGAGCAGATCAGGCACCATTATTCTGACCTGAAGCAACATAGGGAGGATCAACTGGACCAGTGGATCCAGGAATCCCATATGATGCCTAATGCCCCAGTATTGCGTAAGTAGCCATTGTATTAAGTATTTAAGAATTGCTATGCTTGTCTATACTATGGATAGGTATGTCTTAATATCACTGCATTTACTTCACAGCTGCAGTTGTCCGGACTATGAACCAGCAAGCCCATGGAGATAGGCTGCAAAGGCTGCGTCATGAGACAAATTAGTAATTATTCTGCATGTACTGTTATATAAAATAAATGAGAGAGCCTTCAAAAAGTCTTTTAACCCAATAAATAAAGGTGTAATAATCCTTTAATAAATGTATGATTCATGGAGTGCATCTGTGTCATTTTCTTTGATATGTTGTTGTACTGTTGCATTCTACATATAGTAGTGTTGTATTAAGCAGTGTCAACCCACACTTGGGTAGGCCCATATAACGTGGATGAAGGGAGTGCCAGTATCTTCTATACATATGTACACCCCTCAACTGTTGGTTCATGGCCAGCATGTACATGTTAATCTGGCACATGAGTAGCTTGGTATTGTGTTGCCCAGAAATGTCACTGTGCTGCCAGAAATGTAGGGAGCTGTTAACATATAACTGATACTTTCACCTGAACATATCTAGATAATTATATGAAAGTAGATCTGTCAGTGTACCATCTTAGCAGTAGTGTGTGTGAGCAACTCTCAAAATATGATGCAGTAACATCTGCATCTTGGACAGTTTGTATGTAAGATACAGCTCATGTATATAATGATCTAGCAAAATCCAATTGCACAATATAAGGACATTGGGTAGTGTAATAATACATGTAAGGGACATATAACTGCAGTTAATAGGAATGTAGTGAAAACTAGAAGGATATATAAGTTGTTAATTGAGCTATATTTTCCCACCCTACTGTATGTGCATAAAAAATGCAATTCCACACCTCAATCGGTATGTCTAATCTCAAAACATTTGTTGGGACATATGTCCTATTGGTTTATAAATATTTGCATTAATTTCTATGCATGTGCCCTGTTAAAATACCACAATATTGGAGGCCTGTTGCCATCAATTCAACCTGCATGCTGTTGCAATGTCCACTATTGTTCTATATATGCATGTGTTATGCTTGCTTTTCAACTGTTGAAAATCTGGTGTGTTGGGTTAATGGGAATACTTCTGCATGCTGTTATAACTAATTGGGAATGCTGTTGACTGTTACTAACCCATATCTTTGTTAAACTCTCCAAAACATAGTTCGTATGGGAAGGCCAGTCCCAGTGGACCTACCTGTCCCACCTCAGCTGGCCATGGCACCTGGCACCAGCAGATGTGGTGCCCAGCCTGGGACCTCCTCCATTGGCCCTGTGCCACCTTTGGGTGGAAGCACTGCAGGGGATGGGGCTCGGCCCCCCCCCCATGCAAGCGTGGGAGGAATGGCACCTATCACTCTTCGAATGGTCCGGGCTGTGGTGCATAGAGAGATTGAATGTTCTGTTACAGAACCTCTATGCCAGCTTGAGGCCCGAGTGGCGCAACTCCCGGGTCAGCCTGCCCCTCCTACACAGCCACCAGCACAGCCACCCTCTGGGCTTTGAAGGTGCAGTGGTGACTGCCCATGGGTGGGGACCTCAGTCCCACTGTTTACATCTGGGGGCTCATGGGCTTGTGATTTCCAAACATCCCTCCCCGTCAAAGGTGTTCACCCACACATGTGTCATATACTGCCCCTGTATGCATCTTGTTTGTCTTGTCTGTTTACCTCCCCAACCTACCTCCCCAAATATATCTACTTCCCCTACCCCACATTCCACTCTCACCTGAAAAAAAGGGCAATCTGCTCCCAAAAAAAAAAATTACGCCCCATACATAGCTGCCCATTTTGCACACATGTCCACTGGACACATGAAATGTTTTTTAATTGGCATTACAACATACTTTGTTGTCCTCACCCCTCTCTCAGGGGTTGAAGGGTTCATATCTACCTCCAAATTTATTGCATATGCACAGCTGTTGCTGTTGAAGAAATTGGCAGCTATGGACCTTCCTACACCTGTCCTGCACATCCCGAGCTATTTTCCATACTGTCTTTCCCTCTTTGTGCCCCTTTTTCACCACTTTCCTATCTCCCCATTTTTCTTTTGTTTCAAAGAAATTTGCGTGGGGGTGAGCGGGAGTAAGCACTGTTAAGCAGTAGTGAACAGGTTTGCGCGGATTTGCACTTGTTTGCGCTTGGCTAAGCAATGCGCAAACCCACTTACAACTGCTTAAAAGTGCTTTAGTCACTCTGTATGTGAGGGCCCTTGTTCTGCTCAGGAACAAAATAAAACACCTCTGTAAGTCTCGAACCCCGGACCTTGTACACACTACACAACATGAAGTACCACTAAGCCATGGTAGATATACATCAAGTTGGTGCTTAAATAATTATATCATGCATCAGAATGAGTGAATGTAAAGGAAAATTAGGAATACCATACCACACAACTTGTTCTGTGGATGTTGACCAACAGTTGTTGTGGGATTACATTACATGACTGTGATAAGAGAAGCAGCCATTCTAGCAGGAAATAATGTTACACCATCACTTTACAACCCCACACAGTATCACAGCAGGGCAAACACTGGCATATCTGTTTAGGACAGAGGCCATAACTCCCAACTATCCCTAATTTTCTGGGATGTCCCTGATTTTGACACAAATTTTAGCTCTGTCCCTCTGAATCCCTCCTAAAACTACTGACTTTGGCCAGAAAGGTGGTGAATTGCACTTAATGAATAATGACAATAATTAAGAGTTAGACACTTCTTTTACTTCAGAAAAGGTGTATTAATTCATATGCTCTGATTCTCTCAATGTTTCAACTTAATGGCACTAATATTTTAAAGGTGTCCCTGATTGTCCCTGACTTTTTCTTGACTTTTCCCTGAGTCTGTTCAAATATGTACCTGATTGGTTGAGAGGTCTGGCAGAGGCAGAAACACAGAGGCATATCAGCCTTTCTGCTGTTACACACTGTGCAAATAGCTTTGGAAGGAGTTTTGGAAGCATACCCTTATGTAGGAATACAACACTGAAATACAAATGGATGTAGCCATGTACTGGTAGCAACCAACTGTAAGAATGCCATTGCTCTAGTGCTGAAAAGACCTGTGTGGTGCTCAGACAAAAAATAACAGGCTATTCTCTGGCTATCATGTGGATAGGTCCACAGTTGGGAGTTACGCAGACAGACTACTTGCCTTGATAAACTAACATGTACACAGCAACTCTGTAAGTCCAGCAAGATAAAATCCACACAATACTACTTATACTCTCTATACTTCTGCAACCCTACCTAAATGTAGAATATACCTGTGTGTGCAGGGTCTACCAAGGATGTAGTTAAGCATGTGTCCAGTTTTTCTGAGCAGCTTGTGCTAATGTCAACACTAAGAAAGCACAAACTGCTTAGAACTGAGTAAATGAATATTCACAGTATAGCAGTTCACAAACAATTATTGTGCCAAATGGATACATCTCTATAACTAGCTTTGTATGGCAGTTAATTGTAACAGTTGAAAAGAAAGTACATCTTTCCATGTATCTTGGGGTAGAATTTTGAGGGGTGAGTACATTTCTACACTGACAAGTGGGTACTGGAAGCAGCAACATTAGGTCTGAGCACAAAATGTAAATCTCTGGCTACACCCCTGGCTTCTGATATAAGAACTATACCAACCTTCTGTCTTAAACAATGAAGTCCACACCAAACAAGGATGATCTCCATCTTGGAAAGCTGAAAGGGCCACTCCTACATGAGTCAGAAATGTATAGTACTGGGTTGCTATGACAGTGATTACTGCAATTACTACACAGCAGGCTGCATGCAATTAGCAAATGGTGGCCACTAATTGGTGCAGAGGCCATCACATGCTCATGTGCAAATTCCTACAAAAGCAGGCTGCAATCTCTGCCAACAAACTCAATCATTCTATTGCAGAGAGAGAGAGAGAGACAGAGAAAAGGAAAAAGAAATATTACCAAATCATACAAAGGAAAGGTATGTGACACATATGTATTTACTGGCATGTAGTAGATGTTATTGAAGAATAGTCTACATAATGTGAACCATTCATATGTGGCAGCAGTACTTCTTTATGCACAGATGTTCTGCTTAACTACTACTATGGACAATACTGTGTGTACTTGTGGGCAGTGAGACATACCTGTGAAATGTGTAGCTCAGCATTAAATGTCAAAGATCTGATCCATGTCATCTGTGTTCTGTACAGTAGTGTGGCCAATGGCTGTTGGGGGGATTAGCGCTGACATTATATAAACATGGGTGTGACAGAACAACACATGCATGATAGTCATATTAAAATGTAGCTTAGCATTGGCAACTGCTGTAGCAGTCTAGTATGCTTATCTAGAATCTATTGCCATATATACCCCTCTAATGTTAGTCTGTGTTCATATGCGACACCTGTTTGTGTTGCAGCAAGGCCCGACAGTTCAGCTGTGAGGTCCAGGGACTTACAACAGTGTGGACCTTGTGTGTGTATGCCACACACATACGGAGAAATATATATGTGTCATAGATATTCACATCTGTATATGTGCATAGAGCAGGGGACATATTGCAACTTTTTGTGAAAGGGGGATATATATATATTTTGGTGAAGGTTAGTATGCGCATATTTGTATGTAGGTTTTAGTGTGTGACAAACAAGACAGCATACAGTGCTGGTATATGACATGTGGTGGTTAAACACTGTGGGTGGTTTGTTCAGTTTGCAATGTTGAAGCCAGTAAGGCTCGCTAAAGCTACCTGTGCTGTGAACACCTTCAATGCATTTATCCCAAGACTGTGCAATTTTATTACATTACTGTACACCTTATATCTTTTCTATAATTGATATTCTCACTATGAAAGGTGAAATGTACATGTGTCTACATATATATGTATATGTAGACAAATGGATGACACACAGTACTGTATAGTACACACTGAAAGCTTATCTGGGTTGTCATACCTTTGTGTCCTGTAATTATGTCTGATGTGTGTGTGGGTATGTCTGTAACATGTCCTTTGACATATGTGTGGTAATACATATAACTGCGTATCTAGCAACATTCATAGTGTACTACAGCAGTATGTGACCTATATTCCCAATTGTGCACATATTTTGGCCACAGGTTTGGCATTAACAAGTTGTGTGGTATAATAGTAATACATTTACTGGACCTTAAACTGATTGTGATGGATGATATATTTCTTTACACATCAGCTTGATGTATATCTGCTGTGGCTAGGTGGTGCATCGTGTTGCATACAGTGTGCCAGGTACTCTTGTATAGTCTTATATAGTGATTTTATTTTGTTGCTGTGCAGAACATGGTTCATTAGATAGAGAGTGAGCATGGCACTTTCAAGCAGTTGTGGGGTGAGCAGTGATAAATGGCAGTTACAGTGTTTCACTCTTGGTTAGCTTATAGGATGCTATATATGGCAGTTCAGTGATATCTGTACTGTATAATGTTAAATGTGCCATATGACTTGCTGAGATATATTTTTGTATTTGTGTCTTTCAGGGATCATGGCCCACCACAGGAACCCGAGTTACAGTAGTGCTAAAGATGATATCATTACTGGAAGTATGATTCAGCACTACCGTCACATGTTCTCACAAACCAGTCAGGACCAGCAGGAGCATACTGCAATGTGGCAAGATGTTGTCTGCAGGGTCAATGAGGTAGGCCTGCATAACCGGACATATGAGCAGGTACACCACCACTGCATTGATCTTCTCAGACATGTCCGTCAGCGTGCCACTGATGTGCATAGACAACAGCTTGCAACAGGAGGTGGTGCTAATATCCACCCCCTTCACCAGAGTGGTGGAGCTACTCATGAGCCTGGTGCCACCTGCCCAACAACAACAGCAGCAGACATACACCATGATGGAGGTTGGAGCCACCCAGCAAGCACACATGGAGCATGCAGGTAACATGGCATATCTGTAGACTGCTGTTATCTGTATTGGTAGATTATGCACATGTAAGATGTGGAGTATGTCGTTCAAAGATGTGGAGCCTGTTGTTGTGCAATACTGATCATTTGGAACATAATCTGTAGCCCTGTGAATGTAAACTGTTGTACTGTAAGATTGCAAGCACACAGTAGCAATGCCACAGTTGTGGCTACTGACAAACTGTCTCATCTCTATGTAGGTCGCTCTGGGGTGACATCAAGGCAGCGGACAAATGCTGGTGAGTGTGTTCTACATTTATTATTGTAAATAAAAAGTGCATCTCATAGTTAAGGTGTAGGACATGTACACATGTAACACACCTACACATAATGCATGCTGTTGCATGTTTGGTATAAGAGCATGCACATCTCACTAATGTGATTAGCTGCCTCAAACACATGCAATACCCAGACCATCTCAAAGAAATGTGGCTGGACTGTAGTGACCATTGGATAGGCACAGTTGATACTCAGCTTGCACATAACATACACATATATGTCATACACAGAGCATTTTAACATGCTACACATAAAGGATTCTCAAACCCTCTGTAAAGACACAATCCAGTATCCAAAATCTCATCCACACATTACACATAATATACCTGAGGGGTAGAGGCCTATCCTGGGGCATTTAAACACTCTGTAACATACTACACATTCATGTCAGGGAATGCTCCTTATTGGCCTCCTTACAAACTCACATAACAACTGGTTGTGAAATGGTGAATTTAGCCAAGGTAGTACAGTGATTAGTGCTGGTTTGTGAAACATTTGTAGCCTTGAGTGACCACCTGATGCTTCATGATGATGGCCTATGGTACTATACCCCCATCCAGTTATTGTAACCACAGTACTACACATAGCTGTCATTGCTACACATCATAATGATGCGTGTGTGCACACATATGCACCTCTAAACAGTATGCATACCAATCACCATTTGCACAACTGACACATATATGTCTTGTGATGCTATTGAGTGGCTATGTCATATGACACATATTGGGCATGTGTAGTGTTTAAATTTGCAGTTGTGTTTTAGCATGCCATGTCATGGATGAGACAGGCATGTTCTCAGTATGATCTACACTCACCCTAAGTACCGTACATTGGGTATGTGGCCGAATGGTATTTCATCAATTATCCATGCACCACTGATGATGTTGTATGAATACTCATCATACATGTGCTAAAAATGTGTCCACAATTATTTGCTAAAGACACAGAGGCTGTAATCAGCATTGGATACCTATCTGACACACAGATACACATCCAGCAATGGTATGTACTCCTGTGAGTTATGGTGCGCAGTACATTACAGGGTTATGAATACCTGCACAACAATGTTGTGTCCATGTATGCATTGTGTTCCGGGGGAGGGCCATCAGCTAATAACAAAACACATGCATCAAAGCCATGTATACTGTTAGTAACAAGGACTGACTACACTTGCACTGCATGCTGTTGAGCAACACATGTCCTGCATGCTGACATGTGTGATGTGACTGTTTTGCTTGTGAAACTGTACCCCACCATCACCTGCTATTGTGTATGTTCATTGATTGCTGGTGTGTGTGTGTCTGCTTTTGAGAGGAGTGTAGTTTTGTGCGTGTGCATGTGCACATGTGGTCTGAAGTCATGTTCAGGTCTTAAAGTGTGTTTCCTGTTTTCCTGTCACATGTGGCAAGGTGGGGCTGGTTCAGTACAGCAGGGAACCTGATGTCACTGAGGCCGACAGTGATGATGAGGAGGATAGGTGTGTTGAGGCACTGGCAGGTTTGTCAGAGTCTGTTGTTGGGCCACCAATTGACAGTACACAAGTCTCCACCCCATCCATGCACAGTCATACTGCCTGTACATCCATCATCGCCATTGCCCCTTAGCTGAGGGACAGTGTACGGTTGGCACTGGCCAGGACAGTGTGGTATCTATGGCACATGTATCAGGACACAGCAGCCATAGCCAGATGTCTGGAACGGTACCACATAGGCAGATGCCCAGGGGTTCTCGTCAGAGCACTGCTGGTCATCATGCTCCTGTCAGACGTGCCACACCTCCTTCTACCACACGCATGTTCCAGGCTGTCATGGAGGCACAGAAATTAATGGAGCGGTAAACCAGACAGGGGCTAAGGGCACAGAGGGCTCATTACACCTCTATAAATGACAGTATCCGTGACCTAGCAGGTGCCATATGTAACTACACTGAGGTCATTGATCGACGTTGGGGTGAGACATTGGATGTCCTCCACAATGTCATGTCCATGTGTTAGGACAGTGCGGGATGGTTGAGACGTGGACGTATGCCAGCAACATCACCAGCTGGAGGTCACCGTGGACATCCAGCAAGTCACAGCCATTCCTGTAGTGCCAGTACCAGCCCCAGCAATTTTGGGGGGGCTGTCCATAGACCATCCTAGCAGACCACGTGCACGTGGCTCTGGCCAGTCCCAGCAGGGACCTGGATCCAGTGGACATATGTCAACCTCTTCGGATAGTACCCAATCTGGATTAGTACGTGATACTGTCTGTAGCACCCCTGCCAGGCACAGGTTCCGTATCCGTGGCCAGAGACGGTGATCTGTAAAGCCTGCCAGGTACAGTCTGTAGCTGTCTCACAAATCCCCATATATGGCAGCCACATGGTGGAACTGTGTGCATGCAGATACACACACATAAACCAGAAACCTAGGGCAAACACATACCCGCACACGCAATGTAAAACCTGATGATTCACAGACACTCTAGTTAAAACATCTCTTTACCAAAGTTCAAACCACAGTGGCAATGGTACTGGACAGTGTCCCTGGCTGTGTCATACACAAGCTGACATATGAAGTCACCACTCACCTAAACACTCTGTCCAGATGCTTGCAGATACACACACATAAACCAGAAACCTAGGGTAAACACATACCCACACATGCAATGTAAAACCTGATGATTCACAGACACTCTAGTTAAAACATCTCTTTACCAAAGTTCAAACCACAGTGGCAATGCTACTGGACAGTGTCCCTGGCTGTGTCATACACAAGCTGACATATGAAGTCACCACTCACCTAAACACTCTGTCCAGATGCATGCAGATACACACACATAAACCGGAAACCTAGGGCAAACACATACCCGCACAAGCAATGTAAAACCTGATGATTCACAGACACTCTAGTTAAAACATCTCTCTACCAAAGTTCAAACCACAGTGGCAATGGTACTGGACAGTGTCCCTGGCTGTGTCATACACAAGCTGACATATGAAGTCACCACTCACCTAAACACTCTGTCCAGATGCAGCCTCTATACAGGTTACATACTTGTGGAATGACGCACGGTAATGGTGTTCACAGTCCACAAGGGTTGAACTACAATGTCTTCTTCTTCTTCTTCTCCTTTCAGATGCTCCCATTAGGGGTCGCCACAGTAGATCATCTGTTTCCATTTCTTCCTGCCCTCTGCATCTTGCACTGTCACACCATCCACCTGCATGTCCTCTCTCACCACAGCCATAAACCTCATCTTAGGCATTCCTCTTTTCCTGTTACCTGGCGGCTTTATCCTTAGCATCTATTTCGCAATATACTCTTCATTCCTCCTCAGCACATGTACAACCCAACTTAATCCTGCCTCTTTGGCTTGGTCTACTAACCTTCAAACCTGGGCTGACCCTCTAATATACTTATTCCTAAACCTGTCCACCCTTGTCACACCCAGTGCAAATGTTAATATAAATTGATTAAGGGTAGAACTACAGAACTACAACAGATCCTGGAAACTATCACCCTATAAGCCAGACAAATGTTATCTGGAAGGCTATGGAGCACAGCATTATGGAACTTATTAACAGAGACATTATGAACCTGCAAACACTGCACCATACCCACTTAGGTTCTCTAAAGGCCAGATCATGGCTCCTACACCTAGTAGGCTTCAAGCCAGTTAACAAGGCTATAGGTGAGGGAGGGGAGGTCCACACAGCCAAGCTATAGCTCACCAGCAATTCATACCCATCCCACATTCTGGTATTATACATAACCTCAACAGACTGACTGTAAACAATTGTTAGATGATGGATTGACAACTGACGCACAGATGTAGGACACACAGTAACATCTGCAGCCCCCATGTACAATTCTATGCCAGTAACAAGTGGTATTCATTTTGACTCAGTCCTGGGACCACTCCTGTTTGGCATATAGCTTTCTTAGGTACAAGCAAACACAATAGGGATATGTCTGCCCATGTTTGATGAAAATGCATACTATGGACTATACTTTATTCTCCAGATGACACAAACATCCTCCAAAAGGGTATCATAGAGACAAATACCTGGAGTCAAACTCATGCTGTAAAGCTATAAGCCAAAGAAAGCATAGTTATCCACTTTTAGAAAACAAAGTATCCCCAGAGTACTACATAGGTAGTGGCCCCCAAAATGTGGAACAGGTACTAATGTATACATAGAGCCATGTGTTTAGTCATCTCTCCTTTGATAATCACATTACCAAAGGGTTTTGGAAATCTCTCTGTGGAGCGCATAAGCAATAAAGGGTTTGAATGCAGATCCACAGAGGTTGTTTCACACCTATAATGATTAGTCATCTTTGCCAGACTTTGCTTGCTTTGGAACAGGATTCAAATATACCTCAAGCATAAACCCTCACTCACACTCTTCAATAGAAACCGTGATGAGTGGATGTAAAACAGAAGATGTAGCCCAGGGATCACTGCAGTGGCTAAGCTTGTCACAAGCATACAGAAGTGACCTAAGGTCTGGAAAGTGCCAGCATGCTCTGGGAAAGATAACATATGCTTTCATGGAGAAAGCAGAGTACCCACCTATGAAATAATTGAGGTCACATGTATGCATATGGCTTTGCCCCACAGCTACCTTACATGTGTAATGCACATACAGTTGTCATTGTGATATGTCATACACTAGAAAAATCAAAACCCACTCCACATTGACCAGTGGTGTCACACACCTGGAACACACACACACAGTCAGCAAGTGCGAGATTCAAACTCCTTCCTAACTACATTATGATACTACAGCAGTATGCATTTACATGACACACTATACACATTACTTGGATTTCACTTTTCCACAGGTATATTTGTAGGATGGTGACATCATCAGACTTGACAAAGATGAGTATACCACTTTTAAGGGGTGTGAGTAGTCTCCAAAAAGGTTGCTCCTCTCCAGGGAGACACACACACTCACAGTTGGCAAGTGCAGGATTCAAACACCTACCTAACTACATTATGATACTACAGCAGTATGCATTTACATGACACGCTATACACATTACTGGGATTTCACCTTTCCACAGGTATATTTGTAGGATGGTGACATCATCAGACTTGACAAAGAAGAGTATACCACTTTTAAGGGGTATGAGTAGTCTCCAAAAAGGTTGCTCCTCCCCAGGGAAACACACACACACAGTTGGCAAGTGCAGGATTTCAGCCTCTACCTAACTACATTATGATACTACAGCAGTACGCATTTACACGACGTGCTATACACATTACCGGGATTTCACCTTTCCACAGGTATATTTGTAGGATGGTGACATCATCAGACTTGACAAAGATGAGTATGCCACTTTTAAGGGGTGTGAGTAGTCTCCAAAAAGGTTGCTTCTCCCCAGGGAGACACTCACACACACACAGTTGGCAAGTGCAGGATTTAAACCCCTACCTAACTACATTATGATACTACAGCAGTATGCATTTACACGATGCACTATACACATAACCAGGATTTCACCTTTCCACAGGTATATTTGTAGGATGGTGACATCATCAGACTTGACAAAGATGAGTATACCACTTTTAAGGGGTGTGAGTAGTCTCCAAAAAGATTGCTCCTCCCCTGGGAGACACACACCCTCATACACTCACACAGTTGGCAAGTGCAAGATTCAAACACCTACCTAACTAAATTATGATACTACAGCAATAAGCATTTACATGACAGGCTAAACACATTACTATGATTTCACCTTTCCACATGTATATTTGTAGGATGGTGACATCATCAGACTTGACAAAGATGAGTATACCACTTTTAAGGGGTGTGAGTAGTCTCCAAAAAGGTTGGTCTCTCCCCAGGGATAAACAGACACACACACACACACACACACACACACACACACACACACACACACACACACACACACACAGTTGGCAAGTGCGGGGTTCTTAATCCAAACTAAGTACGTCTTTACACTTTAGCAAGCAATATGGAGTTACAGGGTGCAATACAGACATTACTTGCTGACAGTTTGCCCAAAGGTTTTTTTCACATTTGCTAACCTCAGCAGGCTTATCATACTAGGTGTATTGTGAGTGTATTGTATATATAGGCCATGACCATGTCATATATGGGTTGATGCACCACATGCTGGCGCACTCAGGGTCAAACCGGTGGCTAAGCTCTGTCAACCCAATACTGGACAATACAGTCAAGAGGAATAGGGTCATACAACCACAGCAACAACAGTCTCACATAGACCTATAATATAAGCACCAGCAAAACACACACATAAATACACATTACCATACTCGGATAATACAAATATTAATCTGAGAAAGAGAGAGTGTCCTCCTAAGCAGACAAGCAAGCAACATGCACCTCCAAGCACCCGCCAGAAAACACATAATACACCAAAGCAGTGTGCCTCACAACAGGCCCTAAGGCAAAACAACATACCCAGCACACTAGTAATAGGTGACTCCATAGTCAGGCACACAGATGTTCCACTCACTCAGCTGGACAAGGGGAAGGTTACTGTCAGTTGTCTGTCAGGTGGTATGATCCGCCACATAACACAAGCACTTACATCACTCCAGAACAGGTACATATATGACGTGTTCTTTGTACATGCCAGTGTGAATGATGTGAGACATACCTCCCAGGACAACATGACAAGAGATATATAGTAGCTCTATGATCATGTAGCCCAGGCTGCTATGGCCCTGACCTTGAGTAGCATCTTACCTTCACCTACATGATACTGCAATATAAGAGAAAGACAATAAACTTCAACAAACTGGCTGAGCTTCTGGTGTCATTCAAAGGGGATCCAGTCTCTGTCTGCCTGTGATGACATGATAGACAAGCCTCATTGCTTCGCTACAGATTGTTTGCACCTGCTGCCCCTATGCTTCTGAATACTGGCCAAGGCTCTCGCTGCCCCCATATTACCTTTTTTAGGCAAGGCTGAAAGGTTCATAGGTTCATAGGTAGGTACTAGGCTATCAGCCCTGGGGCCTATACAAGCCCAGCCAAAAAGGTACCCTGGCTTTTGCCACCCAAGAAATTTATTTTCCTGTGCCACTGTCGAGTAGAGACACAGAAGTGATCCCTGGGGTGAATTTCCTATTTCCCATCCAGTCATCAAGATTTTTCTTGAAGAGTGCTAATGAGGAGCTTTGTTTGAAATAGATAGATAGTTTGTTCCAGAGTATGGGAAGTCTCTGGGACAGGAATCTATCCATCCGGCATGTTCTGTTTATTGTGGTGACAAGGTTTAGGTCCCTAGAGCGTGTAGCTCAGGGGGATTGGGATTTCTTTAAGTAGAGCATGTCCAACAGCTCTGGGTTTGACATAACTTTGTATGTTAGGCAGAGATCACCTCTGAGTAGGCGATATGCGACAGAGTAAAGATGGAGTTTTTTGAGACGGTCTGTGTAGGGCATCTGTTTGAGGCCAGTAATCCTTTTTGTGAGCTATTTCTGTGGCCTTTCCAGTTATTGTAGATGTCTTGTGAGGTACATAACAAAAGGGGCGCTGTACTCTATAATGGATTCAATGAGTGATGAGTAGAGGGGAACAATGACCTCTTTTTTTCTGCATGAGCAACCTTTTGTGATGAGGTGTGCCATGCAGAAGGATTTCCTGACTACTGTGGCGATGTGATTATCAAAGGAGAGACTACTGTCCACCTGTGTCCCAAGGTCTCTTATCATACTTTCGGTGTTAGTATACTACCGCCTATGTTGTAGTTCATGGGTACAGAGTTTTTACCAAAGGGGATGACAATGCACTTTTTGGCATTGAGCTTGAGGCCATGGTTTTTGACACCAGGCATCTGTCTCAGTGAGGCCCTTTTGTAGGATGTCTACATCGTTAGTAGTTTTGATTATGTCTCCTAGTTTGCAGTCATCTGTGAACTTCATTAGCCAAAGACCTTCTGTGTTTGCCTGTACTTCAGGGAAGTAGATTCCAAACAGGACAGAACACAGGACTGAACCCTGTGGTACTCCACTTGTCACTGGTCTGAAGTTGGATTCACAGTGTGGGTTCTGTTAGTGAGCCAGTTGGCAACCCATCTTGTGACATAGGGATTTGTACCTAGTTTAGTGAGTTTATCTATAATTCCAGAGTGGGGGACAGTGTCAAAAGACTTGGCAAGATCTAGATAGGCTGTGTGAACCACCTTACCCTTGTCTATGGCTTTGATGACTGCTTCAAAGAGGTCTATCAGGTTTAGGAGACATGATCTGCCTTTTACAAACCCAAACTGGTTGGGGTCCAGAGTTTGGAGAGTACCAATGTCTTTGTTTATAAGTTCCATGATGATACATTCCATGTCCTTGCAGACCAGGCTCATCAGGCTAATGGGGCACTAGTTCCTGGGGTCCGTGGTGTCTCTGCCCTTGTGTAGTGGGATAACCATTGCTGTGCACCATTCAGCAGGCACACATCCTGAGGTGAGGCTATGATTGAACATGGTACTTAGTTGTGGTGCCAGTTCGTTCTGTAGTTCATGTAGAATGCAGCCTGGGATGTTGTCTGGTCCCATGGATGCTGTGTTCCTGGCTTTGGAGAGTGTGGTTTTTACCTGTGCAGCCGTGATTACAGGAACTTTGCATTCTTCTGGCATAGAGATGGGCTCTTTCATGGGTGAGAGGGGGGTAAAGTTAGCACTGAATCTATCTGCCAGGATGTTGGCAATATCAGTTGGGTCTGTATATTTAGTGCCATTGTGCTGTAACTCAGAGCAGATGTGAGTGTTGCCATTGAGATTCATGACATAGCTATAGAATGCTTTGTGGTTGTCTTTAGAATTAGTGGTGATTTTGTTTTTGTAACTAGCTTTGGAGGATTTTATCAGGGATTGCAGCTTCTTACTGAGGCTGACCTGGGAGCTCCTCCACTCATGGGATTTTACTCTCTTTTGCAACAGTTTCTTCTTTCTGTTGTACAGTTTGTTTATGGCAGGGGACCACCAGATTGGCTTCCTTTTTTTGGAGGATAGCATCTTGGTTCTGTTTGGGATAGCACGATCCATGCACTCATGTAAGTGCTTATAAAGTGCAATTGTGTAGGATTCAGTACTCATAACTGTATTGTCCATCTGCATGGGTGTCATGAAGTTCACCACTTCTGTCTTAAGAAGCATGAAGTTGGCTTTGGAGAAATATTTTAACATGGTTTCCTTAATGGGGTGGGGGGCAGAATGTGGATATGTAGGGTAATTAGCTTATGGTCAGATCGGATTAATGAGGCATTGACTTCAGGTGTGGAACACCGGTCACAGGGCAAACCAAACCCTGTAAGCAACACAAAGTGAGCTAAATGCTACTCATTGCCAGAGGTCTCAGCCTGCAAATGCACAAACTCAAGGCACTTCTCAGTATGGAGAATATTGATATCTGTGCAGTAAATGAAACCTAGTTCAAGGCTCCAAAGAACACACCAGCACTACCAGGATACTACTCATTCCATACCTTCCAGCATCAGAACCTGGATCATAGCACATAGGGTGGGGATGTATCCATATTCATCAAGGATACCTATACCTCTCTCTACATCCTCTCTATAGGATATGTACCCACATTCTTCCCACTCCACAGGGATGGGGCCACAAAAGACCCTTAGCATTCACACTCTATGAGCCTAATGAGTCTGATCTGCAAGGCAATGGAGCCAATCATAATGGAAGTCAACAATAAAGGCATTGGGAACCTTCACACAGCTGAGCACACCCAGTTTGGCTTCATCAAATGCAGATCACGCCTTCTGAACTGGGTGGATGTTTTGAGACAGTTACCCAGGCTGCAGATGATTGAAAGGAGCTCCATACAGCCTACCTATACCTTGCCAAGGCCTTTGATACCATTCCCCAGTCAGGTATCATAGATGAACTCACCAACCTGGGCATGAATCCATACATCACAAGATGGATTGCAAACTGGCTCACAGATAGATCCCACAAATTAAGAGTTGCTGGCAACATGTCAGACTCTAAACCGGTAACAACTGGTGTCCCCCCAGGGTTCAGTCCTGGGGCCCCTCCTGTTTGGTATAGACTTCTCAAAAGTACATGCCAACACAGGAGGGTTGTGGTTCACTAAGTTTGCTGGGAACTGTAAAGTGTTTGCCATAATAGATTTCCCAGATGACACAAAAATTCTCCAGAACGGACTCTATGAGACAGATGTGTGGTGTCAGAATCATGGCCTCAAGCTCAATGTGAAAGAATGCATAGTAATCCCCTTTGGGGAAAACAAAGTACCCACAAACTACCACATAGGTGTTACCCCCTAAAAACTGACAAGGTAATAAGGGATCCGGGGACACAAGTAGATAGTCATCTTTCCTTTGACAACCATCTTGCCAAAGTGATTAGGAAATCCTATGTGGCCCACCTAATCAACAAAGAGTTTGCATCAGGATCAAAAGAGGTAGTGGTGGCCCTCTACTCTTAAGTCATCAGACCCATCATTGAGTACAATGCACCATTTTGGATGTACTCGACTAAGCATATCCAGCAGCTGGAAAGACCACAGAGGTACCCCACCAAGAGGATTACTGGCCTCAAACAGTTGTGTTATGCAACACAACTGGTAAAACTAAATCTGTTCTCCATTGCATACCACCTACTCAGAGGCACACTCTGCCTAACATACAGAGCCATGTCCAACACATAACTGTTGAACATGCTCCATCTACAGATAACAAAATTGAGTCACAGTACATATTCCAGGGATATGAACCTCACCACAACAATGAATACAACATGCTGGCGGGATAGTGTACCATCCCAGACACTTGCCTTACTGTAGAACAGAGTCCCAATGTACATCAGACAGAGCCCCTTGCTGACACTCTTCAATAGGACCCTTGATGAGTGGATGGGAAACAGATAATTCACGACAGGCATCACATCAGCAGCCCCACTAGAAAGGGGATTATGGTACTAACTATTAGAACTAGGGCTTAGGAGACTAACCAATGGGGTGGTGAAAGTTGCACAACTTGCCTAGGCTAATATATGCCTTCATGAAGACAGTCTACTA
Source organism: Protopterus annectens (assembly GCF_019279795.1). Classification (NCBI taxonomy): domain Eukaryota; kingdom Metazoa; phylum Chordata; order Ceratodontiformes; family Protopteridae; genus Protopterus; species Protopterus annectens. Next base: position 432,539,391 of record NC_056749.1, read on the forward strand.
CATACCTATGAACCTACGTGACAGGTACATGTCTACAGATAGTAGATGTGTACTTCATTGTACAGTCATGTTGTACAGCAGGCACATGCACCACATACAATGTAATGCTTACAGATACTGGTGGCTGTTATGTACAGTGGGTGAGATGTGTACCTCATGTCTTTTGTGCCATTGGGATGTGTGCTGTGTGGGACAGTCCTGGATGGCTCCCTGTCATGGTCACCCTCTTACACACATCTCTACCCATCCATCTTTGGCTTATTATACTGTGTTCCCCCTACATATATATAGGTACATAGGTAGGTAATAGGCTATCTGCCTGAAGGCATATATTTGTATGGCCAGAGTGTGCAGCTATCACCACACATGGGGTTAGTTCCCTATGCCTCTGTGTAGTAGAGCTGATGAAGCGATCCATGGTGTGACAGTTCAGTTTCACATACACTCATCAAGGCTCCTCTGGAAGAGTGTCAGTGAGGGACTCAGCTTAATGTAGGTTGGGAGCCTGTTCCAAAGCAAGAGAAGTCTGTGAGTTAGTAATGTATCCCTCCAACATGTTCTATTTATTGTTGTGATGATTATATCCCTAGAGCATGTAGCACAGTGAGCTTGGGTTTACTTCAGATAGAGCATGTACATCAGTTCTGCATTGGACATGGACCTGTCTGCTGGGCAGAGATCGCCTGAGTAGATGGTATGCAACAGAGTACAGATTGAGTTAACTTCAGTCTTGTTGCATGGGGCAACTGTTTGAGGCCAGTAATCCTCTTGTTGAGGTACTTCAGTGGTCTTTCCAGCTGCTGAAGGTGCCTAGTTAGATTCATCGCAAGTGTGCCGTGATACTCTCTGATGGGTCTGATGACTGATGAGTAGAGGGAACCTCCTTTGACCTACATGCAAAGACCTTGGCAATTTGTGGGAACACATAGCATGATTTTCTAACCATGTTGTGAATGTGTTTCTGGAAGTAGAGATGACTATCCACATGTGTCCATAGATCCCTTATTGTTACCTCCATATTTAGGGTGTTGACACCTGTGTGGTATTTGTATGACTGTAGCTCGAGGCCATAATTTTGACACCACATCTGTCTGACTGAGACCCTTTTTAAGGATGTCTATATTGTCCCAAACATTGATTATGACAACCTTTTTGCAGTCATCCACAAAATTTGCTAACCATAGCCCTCGTGTGTTTGACTGTATTTCTGAAAAGTATACACCAGACAGGAGGGGTCCCAGGACTGAGCCATGGGGGACAGCAGTTGTTACCAGCTTACAGTCCAACAGGGAGACAACAATTCTTCCCTTGTGGGATCTATCTGTGCCCCAGTTGGCAATACATCAGATGACATACATGTTTATGCACAGGTTGTTGATTTTGTGGATACGACATGTGTGTGGGATGTTGGAAAAGGGCTTTTCAAGGTCTATGTAGGCAGTGTGGAGCTCATTTCATTGATGTATGTCCTGGGTAACTGCCTTGAAAACTGTCTAGCAGGTTTAGGGACCAAGATCTGCCCCTGACCAAACCAAAATGGGTAGGGTTGGGTGTTTGTAGGCTCCCAATAGCTCTGTTTATGAGTTCCATAATGATGGACTCCATGGCCTTGCAGATCAGGCTTATTAGTCTTATAAGACAATAGTTACCATGGTATGTTGTGCACCATCACTTGTGGAGTGTGCTAAATGTTGCTGTAATCCATTCAACAGCTTCATATCCTGTACAGGGGGTGAGTCACAACAGACTGTTCAGGTGCAGGGTCTGTTTGTTTTGGAGTTCACATATGACACAGCCAGGGACACCATGTCATCCCATAGACACTGTGTTATTAGGTTTGGATAGAGCTGTTTAACCATTGTATATGTGATTTCTGGCTTTTCACAATCTCCAGGTATGGTAATGGGCCATTTTGTCAGTGAGAGTGGGGTAAATATGTATGAACCTGTCTGACAAGATGTTGGCAATGTCAGTCATGTACATGTATTCATTTACACTTTGCACTGACTCAGAACATATAGGAGTTTACATTGATATTTATGACATAGCTAAAGAAAGCTTCATGGTTCTCTGTGGACTCATTGGCATTGAATAATGTTAGGAGTGCTCATTGTTTCTTGATGATACTGATCGGAGATTTATTGATCTTCTTTGGATTTTCACTTTCTTTGAACAACTTAAGTACTTGTATTACATAGCTTAATTATGACAGGGGTCCAATATATTCTATGGGTCTGTTTTCATATCACTGTGTGTGCAAGGCAGGATTGGTGAATAGTGATATGTGTCTGGATTAAGAATTGCAACTGCCAGATATGTGTGACCCACTGCTGTAGTCAGACATGGCCTAAGTGTGTGAGCATGCTCAGTATGACCTTTCAGTATGTTGTTGACTGAAATTTGCTTCGTTTGTTTGTGTGTGAGCATGCCCAATGTGTCCTTTCAGTATGTTGTTGACTGACATTTGCTTCATTTGTTTGTGTGTGAGCATGCCCAGAATGACCTTTCAGTATGTTGTTGACTGACATTTGCTAAATTTGTTTGTGTGTGTGAGCATGCCCACTATGGGCATATATATACTATATATGTGTGTGTGTGTGAAAATTCAAGTTGTTTTTTACTTCAGGGCTCACCTTTGTGTTGTACATCGACAGGAAGCATGCTGGACCTGCAGGGCTTCCATGAGTCAATTTGCATAGACATATCAACATTTCTACATACAGTGGGGACAGCTATTATTTGTACATTTCTACCCGGGGGGGCACACCTGATTGTTACTGTAGGTGTACATAGGATGAGGGGTACACCTGACACTTATACACATTTGTTAGGCTTGCACTGCTATGTCAGGTACTCCCTTTCAGTCTGGCTTGAGGCATACCACTGTACTATAGACCTTAGCTTCCAATTACACGCATATTAGTTTGTGACTTCATAGCCTACCCACATCACACTGCCTGGCCTGCTGTTATCTGTCTGCATAAGCCTGGGGGGAGGTTACTCATATGCCTCTTCAGAGGGCATGATGCAGTATTTGTTTGTGTTTGCGTTTGTCTACAATTGTCCTGCTGGCTGTGACTGTTAGGTATGTGACCCCCACAACTGGTATGTGTGAGTGACGTAAGTTGTATCTGTGCCAGTGAAATGCTGTCATGGCTTAGTGGTTCAGTACTGTGACTATAGTGCACAGTATCCTGAGTTCGAGCCCTGTCACTGCTTTTCATTTTCCTGCTGGGCAGACCTGACTGGTTAAGGAACAGTAAAGCAGGTGTGAGCGTGTTTACCCGACTTTGCTCGACTTTGCCCTACTTTGCCCAACATTGCCTGACGTTGCACTAGTTAGTGCAGTGCGCAGCTACACGCAATTGTATTTAAATATGCGCGATAATGGTAAAATGTGCTTAGCAGTGCTTTATATTGCTTAAAATAGGGCACTCATACCTCAGGTGGTGCTGCAGGGCTGCCTATGTCAGATGCACATAGTACACTCCCTATACATGTTTGAAAACAGGTAGTGTCAAGTTAGGCATCCCTTTTACTGTATGTGCGAGTCAGGGAGAGGTGTCATTTCCAGGGTTCCTACTGAGTCAGTGTATGTGCTATGCGTTGCCTTTTGCCAAGGCCAGGGCATACTGGGCATGCCTCCTTCTGCCTAGTGGGGCAGGCTCAAGTTGTTCCTCCTCCTAATCACGCTGTGCCTGTGCAGGCCTTGGCAATGGTGGGGGGCTGTTTGGCCCTGCCCATGCTGTTCCTGCTGCAGCTGTTTCCACAGGATCATATTGTGTAGCATGGCACATACCATAACAATTTGGGTACATGTAGTTGGTGAGTACTGCAAGGTTCCACCAGATGTGTCCAGGCACCGGAACCATGACTTGAGCATCCCAAACACACTCTTAATTATGTTTCTTGTTTGTGCGTGTGCCTCATTATGGAGTTCTTGTTCAGGTGTGTGTGCATTTCTGATGGGTGTCATCAGTCATGGCTCCAGTGTGTATCCAGCATCCCCTGCTAGGTGACCATCAGGGATGTCCCCATTGGCAAATCTCTGGTACAGCTGTGCCAGATGTGGGAATCGTGATAACTTCCAGGGCAGCCAGCACACACATTCATTATTATGCCCTGGGCATCGCACACAACCTGGCAGTTGATGGAGGGGAAGCCCTTGCGGTTGATGTAGACCCTACCCCTCTCACTGGGTAGTGCTTTGATGCATATGTGCGTGCAGTCTATTGCACCCACTACCTCAGGGTATTCTGCTGTTTGGTGGAAAAGATGCATATTGCTGGCCAATGCCTCACGGGAATTGGGGAAATATATGTGGTCACCAACATGTGCTGACATGGCATCCAAGAACTGGTAGAGTACCCTGGATGCTGATGCCTGTGAAATCCCCATCATATCACCAGTTGATCTTTGGAAGCTACCTGTAGCTAGTATTCTTATGCCAACACATACCTTCGTATCCACTGGGATGGGTTCCCCTCTGTTGGTTCTGTGTGTGAGGCATGGCCAGCACAGCTCAACAATTTGCTGTAGGCGGTCTCTGTCCACCTATAGCGCTCCACTATCTCCAGCTCATGTAGCCCCTGGTAGGTTATTCTGGGTCTGTACACTCTTTTCCATCTCCTCACTGTGGGTTGCTCAGCAGCATTCACAACATCACCACCCTCAGCACCTTGCACATGTTGGCTTATAATAGCAAGAGCAGCCCCTAACATTTTGTCTGAATTTGGCTTTCCCTCTTTGTATACTACAGTGTTGCAGAGTTCTTGGGAAAAAAACAGGGGGGGATGCTGTTTGCAGAGTTTAAAGTGCTGGGCTGGGCTAGTCTGCTGCCTGTGTAATTGGCTGATTCTGATATATTTCACCTGGCAGCTCTGCTAGTTCTCCTTGGTTAACTTCCTACTACTTCTTTTCCTTCCTTTTGCCTTTCTGTTTCCACCTGGGGGGAAGCGCCATGCAAACAATCGCAAATGTGCACACATGCTGTGTGCATGTTTGCAAGGAGTTTCCTATCTTTTAACATTGTGCACCTTTGCTTTGAGGTTTTCAAATAGGACAGCTGTAGGCACGCCTATTGCAATACTGAGCAACTCAAAGCAAACATAAGCCACTGTGCTCCAATTAGCTTACAGCCTGTCTGACACACCTGCTCATGATGTCACCTATATTCTACTCTACTACTCACCTACTTCTACTCTTACACTCTTGGGACATGGCTCACATGCTGGGGAAAATTGGGATTCACTATCCTTATCCTCATTTGCATAGGAATGCCTACTAATGCATGGTTACATCTCTCACACTGAGCTTCCCCCCTTAGCAACCACTACTCAGTGGCCATGTTGTCTTCAGCCTGCCATTCACCTGCATGGCAGAATAAGCTTTTTAGTGAAAATGCCTATTTTCTTGTTGTTATAAGTGCTGCATGTTTGCGCGGTGCTGTGCTATGCTTAGACATCGGAGATCGGGGAAATAAAAAGTTAAATTGTTATATTTTTAAACATTTGTAAATGCCAATCACCTAATATTCGGCCATTGGCATGCTTCCTCAACTGTATGCATCCTTTATTTGGAGCTGTCATAGCTCCGTTTAGCTATTTGCAGAACAGTACTCTATTACCAACAGAGTACATTTCTGCAGCTAACACTAATCTTCCACGGACAGGTTAGTGTTTCCTGGATTGCAAATATACCTCATTTGCATAGCTTTCACCAGCAAATGAGGTAATTTGCATACCGTGACGCTGTCCGTGCAAGAGTAGCTTTAGCAGCTCTCGTGCACGCCCCTGCCGGCTGTACCTGGATAGCACGGCAGACATATTGCCGCTGTGAGTTCCTACACTCTTCTTGCACTCCGTGCAAGCTTTCATAAATCTGGCCCTATATTTTTAGATCATATTTTCCTATTGTCTCCTATCCCCTCTATATTTGATTTCCACATTTTTATTTTTGCTTGATACATAATTATTTCTTTAGTTCTCCATTCTCTCTCCGTTTAATTCAAGTTTATTAATTTTCATTCCATTACATATTTTTTTAAATATTCTTATCAACTTATCTTCCTTTGTAATTATCCATTTTAATAGCTTGTAAAGGTTCAGCAAAACCCCATATACTATTTGGTTCAGTAAACCCAACCCCCATTCTACTTATATAATGGTCCTCCTCTTTTAACTGTATTTAACCGAGATCCCCAATGTTGTGTCTTTCGGCTTTTCCCTGTTAGGGGTCACCACAGCAGAACTCCAGTCCGCTAATGATTGGCAGTAGATTTTTTTTTTTTCAAAATTAAATTTTTATTTTATTTCAATTTCAGTTCACAGGCATATATAGTGAAATGCACAATACAATCCTTATTGTGGACTACTAGTACATGTATAAGCATTCTGATAACAAAATTACAAAGAGACAAAATGAAACTATAATATGAAGAAAGTTCAGATTGATAAACCTTGTTTCACATTAAGCTGTTATGATATAATTTGATGCTGCTCAAATACATTAACTGCCTAACTGATGTTGAGAAGCTAATGAAACATAAGTCAGTACTATCTATTAAAGAACTATTTACAATATTTACACATATTTACATTGGGTTGTCACTCACTAAGGTATAGAAAGATGTAAATTTGAGTTAAGATGTACATGTGTTAGCAAACATCTGTATGTCTGGTACTCAGCTCATACTTACGGCTTGTGTATGTTTTATTCTGTCTCCGCTTGATTTGATGAGGGACTAGAAATCAAATTGATGTGAATGTAGCAAAGGGTTAAGAATTATATTTTGGCTTAACTTAATCTATGATAGAATTTCTATAAGCTTTCCCCAGTAACTTTTGAAATATGACAGTTTCTTTTTGCTCACAGTTTTTCATTTATTTGCCAGTACATATTTGATAGCTATATTTTTGAATTCTGACCAGGAGATTTTAGCTCTATCAATCTAATTTAGGGCAATGTAAGATTTAAGTAGTGCGCTAAGCGTTACTATAATGTGTTTGGTTTCTAATGTGTAGACATTTGGGAAAATATTTAGAATGGTCATTTCCCCATGATAAGGTGGATTTCATATAGCCCGATTTCTCCAATTTCACTCTTAGAGAGCACCATAATTTATAGACGGTTTTACAGGACCAGAAAATGTGGAGAGTATCGGCGATTTCATTGGGGCAAATGGAGTAAAATGGTGAGGAGTTGGGGTTTATTTTATTTAAAAAAGATGGTGTATGATAAGCGTTGTTATTAATCACGATTTGAGTATATATGAGTTTTTTAAAGGGTGTGAGCTTTGTGGTTATGCGTATTGCGGCTAGTTTTTGAGCCATAGACAGATTTACAATTTTGGTCTCCCAGTATTTTGAAAATAATAATTCATTGTGATTTTTAGCTCGTGTGATTAGCTTATACGTGTTTGATAGCATTTTAGATTTTTGTTGTAGACAGGAAATAAGTTGTTGGTAAAGCTGAGTTTCTTGTATGTTTACCATTATTCCAGATGTTTTTAGATTGACTAAATATAATATTTGTTTAATGATCAGGGGGTATTTGTTGCTTGCAGTTAGTTGCTCAACAATGTGATCAATAGGTTGTTTTTTTATTTGGTAGAAATCCCATACTGTACAGTTTTTAATACACGGGAATTTTTCTAGATTTAACATTTTATTATTTAATTTAAATTCAGGGTTCATGTGTATCGGTTGTGCTATAATTAGACAGTTGCTTATATTTAGGGAGGAGATAAGGAATTGAAAACTTGTTACTTTGTTGATTATTATCGGATGTATGTTAAGATTTCTTAGGATTTTACTAATAAGGAAAGGAATAGCTTTGGGGTTAACAGTAGAGGTCTTAAGATGTTGGTAATATATTTTTATCCATAGAGGGTACCATGAATTATCAGATATGTCGAGTTGGGTCAAATGCACAATATGATTGGCATTAGTAATGTGATAGTATATAAGAAAATCAGGAAGTGTCAGTCCTCCTTTTTCCTTGGGTAATGTTAGTTTTTTATAACTAATTCTGACGTTTTTCGGGTGCCATAAAAATTTACTCAGTGTGATTGGCAGTAGATTTTTACGTGGCGAGTTGCCAGCCCTGACACACAACCTTCCACGAAGGTACGCCCATTCACGCATGTCTCTACACAGAAGACGGTCTTGCTGAGAATCGAACCGGACAATGTCTTACTGTGAGGCGACAATGCTACCGCAGCACCACCACCGCTGTTAACCTAGATCCCCAATATAAATCTAAATATAATTTCAAGAAATTGCTTCTCCATTTCTCTTGGTATTGTATATATACAAGCTGTAGTATGATACTTTTCCTATCAATATTGTATTTATTAAATGCACTTTTTTCTTAAAAGGCACCCTATACCTGTTCCACATGACACCAAGTCCCTTTAATTATCTTACAATTTTCTCCCATTGTTCACTTAATGTAGAATATTCACTGAAATTAATTCCTAAAATTGATTTTTTTTCTTCTAAACTGTATTTCTTCCAACTGTTCTTCATCTCCAAAACCCTTACATTTTTCACATATCCATTTTTAATCCAACTTCTTGCAATTTTTAAATATTATTCACCATTCTGACCAATTATTACAAAAATCTATCATGGCCAGATGATCTTTCTATAACATTATTATATTGTTTCAACTTTTTTCATTGCAGTCCTTTTCATTAACTCTCTTTATTCCTTTTTCAATTTTTATTTGTTCATTTCTACTCCATCGCTATTCTTATAGTTTTGATATCTAAAAATAGACTATTTCTCTTTTCAGTTTTCCTCTTCTATATGTACTTTTATACAAGTTCCATAACTCTGAATTCTCACATTTCATTATACCTTCCATTATTTTCATATTTGACCTGTCTTTTTCCTTTTTTCTGCCTCAAGTCACAATTAAATTCTCCTATTATTAATATGTCCATATTTAGTATAACATAGTTCAGTATTTCTTGAAATAATCTCTCTCTCTCTTTACATATCACATCAGCATATATTGCTATAAGTCGGTAAACTTTCTCATCCCAACTAAAGTCTACTTCTGTTAATCTTCCTAATTTAACTAAAGTTAATCCAGAATTTATATATATATATATATATATATATATATATATATATATATATATATATATATAGATAGATATTATAACAATCTCTGAACATGTTTCTCTATCCAAATTCCATAATATACCTTTTTAACCATAAAGTGTCTCTCTGTTCTCTTTCTTCTTTATTTAAACCCCAACATTCTCTAATACTGTTACATCTACCTTACACGTTACACCATTCTAACCTCCTAATCCTTCTTATTACACTCTTTATACTATTAACATTGATACATAAAATTCTAAAATTATTCACTTCCCTTCTCCTTAATTTGCAATAAACTATTATATTTATCCATTTCCTTTCATTTTTACTCTGAAACGTACATCCTGAAAGTTTATTTTCCTATCTTTAACCCGTTTTCCAACCAAACTTTTCTTTTTAACCATTTCCCAATCTGTATCTTCTCTGTCACTAACTTCTGGTCCACTTTCTCTCCCCTTCTCCTTTTTGTTTATTAATCACATTTACTTCCTGATTAGTGTCAATACTCATACTTTTATCTTTGTTGTTCATCTTGTTACAGTTGCTTCTTATTATGTACCTCTTCTCTATTTTGTCTTTCTATATTATATTCTAAAGTTTTCTCTTTCTCACAATCCATCCATAAATGTCCTGTTTGTTTGCATTTATAACATTTCTTTTCACATTTTCTAGCATCATGACCAATCTTCCCAAATAAATAACATTTCTTTTTATCACAGTTATTTAAAAAAAAATGTTCCTCTCTCCCACAGGAAAAAAAAAAACATGTTATTGGTTATCCCCAGGACTTAACAGCTCTACAACCATCAACATTAATTATAGTAGTGCAGTGGTTGCACTGCTCACAACAAGAGGTTCTCCAGTTTGATTCTCGGCTGGGTGTCTTCTGTGTGGAGTCTGCATGTACTCCCTGTGTCCCGGTTTCCTCTGGGTGCTGGGGTTTTCTCCCATGTTTCAAAGACATGCATATGGAGCATTTCTCCCTGGGCTTCCCCTGAAAATTGGCTTTGTTCCAAGTCAGACTTTCCCAGTAAACAAATGTTAAATAAATAAATAAATATATGTGCACATTTTCCATTTTCAAAAATGACATTACAGTCCTAAGCCCCTATCCAAAGTCCTCCATTATTAAGTACTTTAGAAATGTCCTTCACTTTTTTTGCAAAAATTCTTTAGTAAACATTTTTAACAGTTTCTCTTTCAGTTTCTGTCCAAAATTGTATATTAACTTTTTTTTGTGTTTCACTGAAAAAAGTCTTTACAATACATTTATTCCATGGATACATTTACTTTCTTTTCTCATATTCTTGCAGAAAAAACTTCTAATATTTCAGCAGTCTAAAAGAAAATGTTACAATATGTCTCTTTTTTAATCAAAATAAAAGCTCTTATCTCTTGTGCTTTGATTCCTAAATGCACAACAGTTTTGGTCCATATTTCATATCCATCCATTTCTATTTCTTCTTTACTATGAATTCTTACTATATACCTCTTTTTTTTCCATTTCTTCTGTTTTCTTTTTCTCCCTTCTTTCTTCCTTCTGTTCACCAACCACTTCTGTGAATGTCTTTTTCTTCAAGCATTGTACTTTCCTGTCTCTTGCTCACTCTGGTTTATAAGTTACATCTACCTTCTTTCGCTCCTCACCCATTGAATATCTGTACAAATTATTTTAGAAAATGTCTTCTATCCAATATCCCTCTCACTTCTCCACATCAAATCTTTCCTCCTCTGCTTCTGAAAACAACTCTGAGGAGTCAGCATTTGCCTCTAGTCCACACTGCTATGTCACTTTGTTTTGCATGCTGTTCTTCCAGCCACCACTGTGCCAGGAATGGAATGGGTAGTCTTGCTCATTGGCTGCATGCACCATGAGTGTTGTAGTAGTAGGGGAAGATCCTTAATGCTCTGGTGAAATTTATCCTAGTAGTATAAATGCCACTTCTGGTCTACCCTGAAAATATGCTATTAGCCTAGTGGGACTAACCCGATCAACAAACAATAAATAAACTGTTAAAATAATTTTCATATTCAGAAGCCATGCATCTGAGTAGCACAGGTTTATATATGGCTATGTCAGAATAGTATGAGCCTGTTAATGACATAAGATATTAAGTAACACATTACAAAGTTGCCTAAATTACAAAACTTTCTTAATGCTCCATAATTTATGAATTAAATCCTTTTTTGAACCTACCTTGTTTTATTATTTTCTCTCCTTTGCCTTTACTGTGCATTATATAAGACAAGCTCATTTAAAATTTAAGTTTATTTTCCAGTGTATTTTTGGATACCATGTTTAGAAATATAACACTTTTATTACACGTTTGTAATGTACATGTGTTTTTCAGTGCAAATGCTTTGTATAATGATTTTGCCTTTTGGCCTAGGCTGTGACTGAAAAGGATCAATTGACCTAGGGCCCTTACCTGGTTTAGAAATGTATGTAAATATCCCTAAGCATGTCATTTATTCACATATCTGAGAGGATGACAGCAGCAGTAAGAATACCGAAGATGCTCTGTTAGTAAATTCCATTTTTTGATCTGTTGAAGACTTTTGAGCAGTAAACATTTTTTTGCTTTGTGATTTCCTTTACTAGTACTGTTTTTGTTGGAATTTGTTGGTGCTTACGTTAGCTGAGAGGAAGACCATGGTACATTCTTATTTGGACTTAAATGCTTTAATGAAGACCATCTTTGAGGTTCTTGCGTTAGGTGGAGTGGGTGTGTTCCTGCCATCCTGTATATGTGATATTATTGAACATTTGCTATAAGTTGAGTAGTGAGGACCAAAGTTGACCATTGGAACCTTAGTCTGAATTGCTTGTTTGGTGGGCAACTAAAAAATGCAATGACTTGTTTTGTCTGTGAGACTTCCAGTTCATGTAATTCTTTACTTTTGTAGTAGTTTCTTGGCACTAAACTTCATTTCATAGAATTCTTTACTGTTGTAGTTTCTTGGCACTAAACTTCATTTCCTAAACGGTTTCTCACTTCATCAGACTGGTACAATGGCACACTTGTTGGCACTGTCATCTCACAGCAAAAGGATCTCCAGTTCGATTCTCATCATTGTTACATTTTGTTTGAAGTATGCATATCCTCTCTGTTAGTGTGGGTTTCCTTCGAATGCTCCACTTTCCTTGCACATCCCAAAGACACACAGTAGGTGGACTGGACATACTAAACTGGTTGTAGATGTCAGTTTGCATGTGCATGTTGTGTGGTTGAACAATTGTGGCAATGCTAGCCACTCAGTAGTGTAAACATTGGACTCTATTGTCACTGTTGATGTGACCCCTCAACCTCATGTGCAAACTTGTGAAAAAGGTATTGTGGATGAATTTTCTGGCATCCTTAGCAGCAGGACCCACCCATAGCTTATCTCACCCTTTTTAAAAACACATGATAGTATCTTGCAGGAGGGGGGCTAAGTTGCATGCTCTGTTATATGTGAGCATGAATTAATCATTTGTAAGCTGCTGCTGCAGCTTGCACATTGGCAGTAGATACAGTAGGAGTAATTGTGTTAATGCAGGGAAAAGTTCATATTTATAATACAGCAAATCTGGACTAAACACATACCAGAAGCTTTGTATTCTATGGCCTCAATGTTAACCTGACAAAAGGCAGTACTGTATCCTTTGTAAATTGTTCTTAAAACTTTGAGCTGCTTTGCAAAGCACTGTATGTAGGATTGATATCATCCATCCATCCATCCATCTTCAACTCCTTTTCCCATTTTGCACATGGGGTCGGGGTGTCACTTCCACAGTGACAATCATCTTCAGCCAAGGTTTACACCACCAGGTGGCTAGCCCTGGCACTGTAGTTAATTTGCACCACTCACTCTCACACACACACACACACACACACACACACACACACACACACACACACACAGCCAGTTTAGAGTGTCCAATTCACCGACTGCATGTCTTTTGAATATGGGAGAAAAATGGAGCACCTGAAGGAAACCCATGTGACCACAGGGAGGACATGTACACTCCACACAGAAGGCATCACAGCCAAGTATTGAACCAGATAACCTCTTGTTGTGAGGCAACAACACTATCCACTGCATCACTGCGGCCACTCAAGACCCCAAGTATGTAGGACTGATGCATCATTAATTAATAGGCTCACTACAACCAGATTTTGAAAAAATACATTAAAAATATGTACATATGTATATGTATATATATATATATATATATATATATATATATATATATATATATATATATATATATATATATATATATATATATATATGCGTATATATATCTGTATGGGTCACCTTCATTTCACCTAAAGTTCATTTGCCCAACAGAAGTTTCAGGCAGCCCAATTACCTGAAAGTTAATTTGCTTGACAGTTCATTTCCCCGACAATTAGAAAAAGGCAAGTAAAAGGTATATGTCCTTTTCCCCACTGTAGTGCAATCCTGGAGTTAGAATATATAGTTAGGGGGGTGTGGGGGGCACAGCCCCCTACCTACTTTGATTTTATATTGTCCAGTTTGTTTTTTATTGTTCACTAAAACCAAAGTAGGTGAGGGGCTTAGCCACCTACACCTCCCAGTGTGAGGGGGCTGTGACCCCCACCCCCCTAACTATATATTCTAACTCCAGAATTGCACTATAGTGGGGAAAAAGACATATACCTTTCACTTTCCTTTTTCTAATTGACAGGGAAATGAACTGTTGGGCAATTGGACTGTCTGAAATTTCTGTCAGGCAGATGAACTGTCAGGCAAATGAAGGTGACATATATATATATATATATATATATATATATATATATATATATATATATATATATATATAAATATATATATATATATATATATATATATTTATATATATACTGTATATTAGCTTACCCTAACTCTACAACACTGTAAGTAATTATCTCTATTTTCTGTTTTGTTGTAACTCAGAATGACTTGATGGGGAGGGCATAATAGCATGATTTCTTTTGTCAAAGCTTCAGCTTTCATACTTTACATTCATATCCTCAGAAGATGAAATTGTCATGACCTACTTTATTGGAAACATTTTCTTCATATTTACTAAATAAATTACTCAGAATTATGTTGGGAATATCTAGATAAAATATCTGAAACAGTGCTCAAGTGGCACTATCTGGTTTAAATAAATTTCAGAAACTTATTTTCTTCATTCATAAAAATAGATTTTTAGATTTTTTTGAAATAATATAAATCAACTTCTCATTCAAGAGGTTTATGTATTACTTATATTATGTTTCTTCATTGTAAGACTACATTGTAAAAGAGCTATGGATTCATTGAGACTCAGCAGGTTCACACCCCAGGGGAGGGAAAAGGGCAGCTACAAATAAATGCCCATAGTAAAAAATTTGTGATTAACCAGAGATTACATAATTTTATGAGATCATTGGAAGACAAAGAAAAAATGCCTACAAACATCTTCCTGTGTGGTCTATTCCTGGGTCAGAAACTTTAAAGGAAAACGCCATCATTTTCTGTAATTAACCTCAATCCAAAGTTAGTTTTTCAACCTATTAACTCTCTTAGATGTTAATTATTGCCCAAAAACGCTTCAGTGTCTTTTCCATTTTCCATTTACATTGTTTCCATGGATCACAAAGGTTGTTTTATAGTTTTGCCTGTACTACAGAACTCATGCTGTTTCAGAATCAATCAGGTCTATATCAGAACACCGAAAGTTCACATTTTCGAATGTTCTTACATCGATCCCAGCAAACGCTGACAACATCGAACATTCAAAACAGCAAATTTTTTCCTAGGGAAAAAATTTGCTGTTCCAAAACACATACACACAACACAAGCACATCAAACAAACAGCAATCCACACACATACACACAAAATCTTACAGCTAACCCTACACTAAACTGTACAAACACCACTAACTATCCCCTTACCTTAACCCAAACCCTAACTCACCTAACCAACCATAACCCTCACGTCCAACACAATCGCACACATACCTCCCTCGCACCCTAACCCTAACTCCCCTGACCCACGCCCAATCGCACACTTACCTGAACCTGACCTGTAACTTTCCACCACAGCACTGAAAATAGCGAAACGACAGAAACAGACAACATAATTCTTTCCTTAGAAAAAAATTTGGTTATCTGTCATTTTGCTATTTTCAGCGTTCGCTGAATAGGGGTCAATGTAAGAACATTCGAAAGTATGAACTTTCACTGTTCTGATATAGACCCGTCTCAATCTACTGACCTAGACTAGGCACATTAACCAATTACCACCCAATAGCTATTCTCTCTCCACTCTCCAGAATAATAGAGATGCATTCATTCTCAGGTCTCAGACCATCTCCTTACTAACAACCGCCTCTCCAATACCCAACATGGTTTCCGACCAAACCATAGCACCACCACTGCCTTACTCTCTTTTACCAACACTATCCTTTGGCATAAAAACACTGGCTGTCTCTCCTCTGCTACTTTCCTAGACATATCTAAAGCATTCAACATGGTCTCACACAAACAACTCATCTTTGTTCACAATAACCTATCCTCCTCTCAATCAGTCACCAACTGGTTTCAGAGTTACCTTCCTGACCGCCAACAATCCATTGTATGGCAGAATGACATATTTTCCCAACTACCTGTCTCTATAGAGGTTCCCCAAGGATCCATCCTTGGACCCCCTACTCTTCTTTATTTTCACCAATAATCTAGCCTCTGCTATCACACATTGCACACTCATATAATACTCAGATGACACAACCACCAACTGCAAAAAGTTACACAGGATGCCTTTTCCTCTGTTGAAACTTGGTTATCCGATGCCCAATTAATACTCAACCCAAACAAAACTAAACTACTCATCTTACAAACTATGAACATACTCAAAACAAATCTCACTTTAACATCACAGCAAAAGACAACACCACTATCCATCTTAAAGAACACATCAAATTGCTAGGCATGGAAATAGACTATTGGTGAAAATAAAGAAGAGTAGGGGTCCAAGGAAAATAATTTTCTTGGGTGACGAAAGCCAGGGTACCTTTTTGGCTAGACTTGTATAGGCCATAGGGTTGATAGCCTAGTACCTGCCTATGAACCTTTGACATTCATATATCCATGACCATACAAAAGTCCAGAAAAAACTAGGAGCATTATACAGAAATAAGCAACTTCTCAACAAAGCAGCAAAGATTTCAGCAGCAAATTCTCACATTATCTCCACCCTACTTTATGCCTCTCCAATATACACCAACCTAAGGCAATGGAATCTAAATAAGCTCGAGACCTGCTACAACAAAATCACCAAATTCGTCACAGGGGCATCCTACAGTAGTCACCACTGTCTCTCACTTGCTGGACTGGGCTGGCTAGAACTCCCCCATCTCCTTTAATGGTATCAACTCACACTCACCCACAAACTAGTAAACCATCCACTAAAAGTCCCATCCCTTCAGAATCTACTCCAACCCTATCTCACCACCAGACCACTAAGATCCAGCAACAAAAAACACTTACAGGTTACTAGAGCCAATAACTCTGCTGGAGAATCACTATTCTCCTGCGCTATAGCCAAATTATGGAAGTCCCTCCCACCCACAATTACCTCTTTACCATCTTGCACCCATTTTAAAACTTTACTAAAAGCACACCTAAAAACATGCTGGCTATGCGTTTGCAATTCCCCTTCTAATATCACCCACTCAGTCCACCCACTACCTCTCTTTTCACCCCACTAACTACCTTGATTACAGCAAGTTCGGATGCTCATAAGCCTAGTTACTTATTATACAGCAGGAACTTCCTAGTGTAGCAATTGTTATGTCTGTTATGTACTTCGCAGATTACAATATTCTAGTTGTCTACTGATGTGCTATGTTCTACATCTGAACTATGTTTGTAATTTTTAATTGCTGTGTTCTCCAACTGTAATTATGTCTTTAATATTGCAAGTGTGGAGCTTTTCTCTCTGTGCCTCCGCTGGAAACTGATCTACGTCCAGTCAGACTCTCCCGGTCAACAAATGTAAATAAATAAATAAATTGCTTCCCACCTACCATTTTACATATCGAGCTTGTATTGCTGAGATCAGCTAAGTGCACACATTAACTGCAACAGTTAAAGTGCTTTCCAGATTTTTAGTTTTTAGACACATCTTTATATGATGAACATAGATTACTTGGTTATGCAGCTGAACTGCATAACAAACTGATAAGTACTCTTATTTTTGGCCAGTAAAGCATTACTTTAAGGAGAATTTAGGGGCAATCTGAAAATATAATAAAATCAATTCTGCAAGCCTTTGAATCTCTAAAAAGTGGCAGGTCTGACACCTCAGGGAGAATATGGAAGAAGACCTTGCATGTGTTTAAGTAGTACAGGTTTGGTTACTTTATAAAAAAAAAATATTTGAACTGACCAACTTTGAAAATATTTAACTTTATAAAGCAGACTACAGCACACATCAAGGTTATTCAACAACAAAAAAAAAAAAGACACAGTTTCTAGATGCTGTGCAGTCACTAAATTATAGCAGTGTTGTATTTAAATAAGAAAACTTCTAAAGTGAGTCATATAAGTGGGACACAAACTGCATTGTGGGAGAAAAACAAAATCTATGAAGAACAAAATTACACCAAAATGGAAGGCTCCATGATTGATAATTTGGGATACAAAAATTGGATTATAAATCAAAGCAGTTATAGTATAGTACAGGAAGACAAGATATGATTTTGTTTTTTTGAGTTTCAGAGTAGAGTTTTTCCTTAAATATAAAAGCAAGAAGATGTAAGAGCTACAGAAACAAATTTCTAAAGAAAGCATAATGAAATTTCATTCAAGCTCCTTGTTTTATACAGTGAGAAAGATGAAAAGCTCAGAACTGCCATAGGTGAAATATAGCATAATCATGTTTTTATATGGGGTAGTATAGTGATTATTTGATAGAGAAGATATTGCATTCTTGGAAAACATAATATTGTTTTATGGTATAATTGTCCTCCAAATAGTTCTGTGTTACCTAAATCTCACCCTCCTTAGTTTCCCATATGTAATACCTCATCTTAACCTGTTTAGTTTCAAAAATCAAATTACCTATTTTGTAGTCTTTAATTTCAAACATTAATAACATTATCTATCAGTCTTGTTTTAGTATCCTAATTAGTTGTGAAAAAACTTAATTAGCTTTTCTAATGCTCTTTATTTAAAAAACCCATAAAATTAAACACTGTTCCTTCAAAATATAATTACTTATTCTTACTCTCTTTCATTTTAGACATCTTATTGCCTACTCTAGTTCTTATATCACCTCGAAAGCCTTGTTAAAAGGAGATTTGTTAATATATTTACAGACTGGTTTCTGTTTTTTTTTCTTTTTTTTTTCCAGGGTCTTTCTGGTTAGGTCCTAAATGTAACTGTTATGAAGTTTATTTTCACATATTTAGTTGTTAAGACTGATGTACATGTATCATTGGGTTTTTGCTAAACTGACTGTTTCAGGCTAGAGCTTGACTTTCTACTTATATTGTAATGATGAGCCCAGAGAGGATAACACGTCTATAGCTAGTCATATGTAACTTTTTAGACCTCAATACATTATTAAAGGCTTATTAATCTAAACAGAACCATTGGCAAAGCAAACAGCCATTCTAGAGATCAAAATACTACATTATCAACAACTCCAGATGGCAACGCAGATGCTTATTCCAACATATACCTGTCATTTCTGGAATAGGTCTGCCCTTACCTATTAAGCAGAGGACTTCCCTCAAAGCCTTTAAAACAAGTCTAAATAACTAGATAAGTAGTCACAAGTTTTCACGTGGTATATCTTGTGAAATTCTACTTAGTGGGGACATTGCTAGTTCCCCACCAGTATTGGGTGATGTAACTGAGTTTCTTGATAGTCTCCTTTGGCCATAAACATGGTAGAAACCTATGAACCTATAACTGTATCAAATCCTAGACTGCAATACTCTCTGTCTCTCTATTTCTATTATATGTTCTATCTCAGCTCAAAATACTGCCATCCTCCAGACAACTGAAATCAAAATTATTTGATGTATTCATCTTTCCAAGTCCTCTGAACACCTCCTTATCATTTTTTAGAAAAATACATGGCTTCCTATTTCTGCTAAGTCAAATTTTTTACTCAATTCTCTAACATTCAAACTTCTTAAACAGTGTTATTGTCCATCTCTTGCCAACAAGCTTTCGTTGCACAAACCCAACTACAACTTTAGAAATGCTACAGCAGTCAGATTAAATAGACCTCGATTTGCCACCTGTGAAATATTCTTTCACAAACTTGACCCTGCCACTTGGAAATCTCTGTACTATGATATTACTACCATGAATGATCTTACCACATTTAATAAAAAGCTCAAATCTTATTTAACATGGCAGCACAAGTGTACTTGTGTCAGTGATACAAGTTAATCATTGCATACTGCTATCATAACACATGCCTAAGTAAAGCGTTCTTGTTGCTACCTGTAGGTTAACTCTATTTTTCCTCAGGCATTTTCAGTTGTTAATCGTTTGCATATTTACCAGCTTTATATTTATTTATATAATACACTATTATGTTTATTGTCCGTTTATGCTAATGATTATACTTTTGTATTTGAGTATTGCATGTACCATTGTCTCCCTATGGGTCCAGGTTGTTATTGAAAAGGGTTATGTATCAGTCCAGTAGTCCCATTAACAAACAATAAATAAATAAATAAATACATTTCCTAGTGCTTTTGTCTTTATAGACCTTCAAGGAAGCCCATGGTATTTGGAGAGTAATGCATTTATTCACTGTTGATACTCTTGGCATTTATTTATTTTTATAGTTTCAACATGTTTTTGCTCCCAGTTACGATTTAATGATACCAGGTTTGAAATAATCATTGTACTTGAGTTGTGATTTCATATTTTATGTCGCCAAGAAGGTACAAAAAAGTAGACAAAAAAAAATCAACCAGTGTTATGCCACTATTTGTATCCATTTCACTAGACATATTATTGGATTCTTTGAGGATAAGTAGGATAAGTTAAAATCAAATCATTCAGACTAGGTTGAAGTAAGGATAACAGTGCATGAGGAATACAATAAACAATCTTTTCAGCAATTGCAGAATTTACTTCTTATAACTTGCACTCATGTTACTGATACTTCATAACTAAACAACTGCATTCAGCAAACACTATTTCTGATACTTCCTTCCATTCATCCATGTTTATTAGTTACTTCTGATTCATATACTGACCCAGTGAACAACTGCTGACATCCACAGAGTTTACTAGGCAAGTAGGGAATGAAAGTAGGTTGGCAGACCTTTCTTCTGTATCACACACCTACCATGCAAACACCTAGAGACAGCTTAAATTCACCAGTTCACCTACCAGAGAAAACCCATGCAACACAAGAAGGACATATCAACTTTGTACAAAAGGCATGCCATCTTTGAATCAAACTTGAGCACCTGTTGACGAGAGGTGATGATGTTTCTTACTGTGCCATTGATACTACCTTACATAAAACTGAAGAAAGGCTCTGAACAGAGAGTGCATTTTCTGCACTAGTCTTACTATCTGACAATAACTCTCCAGTACCATATCATATACAGACTTCACTTCTAGAAAGTAACATGTTACTGATAGGACACACAGCAATGAGAAGAACTAATGGGCAGCTAACCAAACGTGTCAGTAGAAACACAGCAACATACAAGTACCACTCATTTAAGAACTGCTGCTGGCTGTGAATTCACCCCCTTTGCTTGACATAGCAACTTAATAAGAAAATTACAGTGTTCAGCAATTGTGTCAGCATCATGGAGCATTTGTGCAAAGTTGTATCCTTTTTCTGTGTAGTTACTTCACCCTTACCCATACCACTCAACCATCACTCATTTTGCAGAATGTCCCTCATTTTGCCTCATATTTGTCCTGTCCTCCATATTATTATTATGGAATATTTTCATTTTATGTTAAACCTTTCACTGAGGATTACATTCAGTGAATAGGCTCATGTTTGTATACAAGGCTAACGACCACCATGGCCTTTATAAGCCTATTCATGCATCCCAAACATACCCTGAAAGCTTTTAAGCCTTAGAGGATATTTAAGGAGTACATATAGGCTAGGGTATGATTTACAAATGACCTTTGCCCATTAGAGAAATGGATGTTAGACCTGTGGTGAATTTTTGATATCCCATCTAATTGTCCATTAAGGTCAGTCATTAGATTTTTGTTGTTTGCATTGTTCAGAAAATACATATCAATTAAATGTGCTGTTTTATTAACCTTTAAGTGAACCAGTTAGTTATATTTAAAACTTGTACTTGATTTTAGGCCTTTGTCATCCCATTTTTGGCTTTGTCCGGAATTCTTAAGCAAAGAAGTTGAGTGATATGCCCCCTTTATTTACTCTGACTACAGATTAAGTAGGCTAATTTAATTCTTGGAACTAAAATAGATCAAGATGAAAATAAGATCTTACTTAATATGAAGTGTTTAGACAATGAAATAGCCCATTTTGAAACACTGCAATTTTTAGAGTACTTTATAATATTTATATATACTAACCAAGGTGGAGCCCTGGTCAAGAGAACCCACTACTCAGCCCATGAAAGTTACAAATTCAAACTGCAGAGTTGTAGGTAGTATCTTATCAAGCTTGCTCACATAAGCATACCTCTCAGCAGTCCAGATTTTTGCAGAATGGCCAGATTTATGTCTCATATTTTTGGCCCATTCCTCATAAAATTTGCAGTTTTATGGCAAATCACTGAGGATTGAAGTCACTAAATAATGACATACATTTGAATTTCATTCATTATATCCTTCAGAGCATGCATGCTAACACAAAATCTTTTATTTTGTCAACTTTCTAAGTTAATAAGTATGATATTTAAAATATGTCCCTATTTTTGGGCTATTGTGCCACTATTATTTTAGGGTTTTTCCAGATTTCTTGAACCCAGAGAGTGACAGGTGTCCATGTAAGTGATATAAACAGCTCTTTATCTTGTAATCACTTATTTGTGAGAAAAGTAAATTTTTAAAAAGTTTTCTAACCTTTATTCACTTCTAAAAGTCCAACTGAACACTCAAGTCTTTTATCAATGCCTGCCATCATATTCTTTAGGCAAGGATGTTTGTATCATGTTGATATATTTTTGGATACCGACAGAACTTTCCAATTATTTCTGCGATATCTGAGACATTTTTGTTTTATTTTTCAGAATGGTCAGAATCCCTAGTAAGGTTTCCCTTATAGGTTCATAGGTGTGTACTAGGCTAATGGCCCTGGAGCCTTATAAGCCTAGCTCATAGAAGTGCCCTGGCATCGTGCCACCCAATGTTAGTTCCCAATGCCTCTATCAAGTATTGCCACTGAAGTGATCCCTGAGGTGAACATTCTATTTTCCATCCACTCATCAAGATTTCTTTTGAAGAAGGCTAGTGATGTGCTCTGCTTGACATGTATGGGAAGTCTATTCCAGAGCATGGTCAGTCTCTGGGTTATGAACCTGTCCCTCCAGCATGTTCTGTTGATTGCGGTAATGAGGTTGAGGGCTTTGGAGTGTATGGTGTGGAGGGACTGGGATTTCTTTAGATGTTCATTTCTAACAGAGCTGGGTCAGACATGTCTTTGTAAGTCAAGCAGAGATCTTTTCTTAGTAGATGATATGAGACAGAGAATAGATGGAGTTTTTTGAGTCGGTCCATGTAGGATATGAGTTTAAGGCCTAGGATCCTCTTCATGAGGTATTTTTGTGGCCTTTCCAGCTGTTGCATGTGTCTAATGAGGTACATGCCAAATGTGGCATTATACTCGATGATTGGCCTAATGAGGGAAGACTAGAGAGAGAAATGATGATCTCTTTCTTCCTGAATGCAAAACCCTTGGTAATGGGATGTGCCACATGGAAGGACTTTCTGACCGTAGTGGCAATGTGGTGGTTGAAGGAGAGGTTGCTGTCAACCTGTGTCCCCAGATCTCTTATAATGCCTTCAGTGTTCAGTGGGCTCCCATCGATGTGGTAATTAGTGGGCACTGAGTTTTTCCCAAAGGGATGACACATTTTTTGGCATTAAGCTTAAGACCATGGTTTAGACACCAGCCATTGGTCTCAGTGCGGCCTTTCTAAAGGATGTCTACATCACTTGGGGAGTTAATAATGGCTCCCAGATTGCAGTCATCTGTGGACTTGGTCAGCCAGAGTCCCTCTTTATTGGCCTGGACTTCTAAGAAGTAGATGCCAAACAGAAGAGGACCCAGGATCGATCCCTGTGGGACTCCACTCGTGCCTGGTCAGCAATCTGACTTGGAGTCTGCTACTTTCACACTGTGGGTTCTATCTGTGAGTTAATTTGCAACCCACCTAGTGATATAGGGGTTGATACCTAGTTTGGTGAGTTTATCAATAATTCCTGAGTGAGGAATGGTATCAAAGGCCTTGGCCAGATCGAGGTAGGCTGTATGAACTGCCTTGTCCTCATCCACAGCTCTGGTGACTGACTCAAAGAAGTCAACCAGGTTGAGCAGACATGATCTACCTTTCACAAAACCAAAGTGTGTGGGATCTAGAGTTTGGAGATTCCCTATATCCTTGTTAATTAGGTCCATGATGATGCGCTCCATAGCCTTACATATCAGACTCATCAGTCTAATGAGATGATAATTCCCAGGGTCTGTAGTCACTCCACCTTTATGGAGAGGGATGACTGTAGCAACACGCCATTTGATAGGGACAAAGTCTTAGGTGAGGCTGTGATTGAACAGGGCACACAGATGTGGTGACAGTTCACTTTGTAGTTCATGTAGAACAAATTCAGGGATATTGTTGGGTCCCATGGAAGCTGTATTCTTGGCCTTGGACTATGCAGCTTTAACCTGTGCTACAGTAATGCTGAGTGCCTGGCATTCCTCCAGTATTGTGATTGGTCCTTGGGGGGGAGGAGTAAAGCTGGCACTGAATCTGTCAGCCATTATGTTGACAATATCTGCTGGCTCAGTATAGGAGGTACCACTGTGCAGTAACTCAAAGCAAACTTGGGTATTGCCGTGGAGATTCTTGATATAACTATCGAAGGCTTTGTGGTTGCTTTTAGTGTCTGCTGCAATTCTGCCTTTATAGCTGGCTTTAGAGATTTTGTTGAGTGATTTCAACTTTTTGTTGAGGCTAATAAGGGAGTTTTTCCAGTCTTGGGACTTCACCTTTTTCTGCAACAGTTTCTTTCTTATGTTGTAGTGTTTATTAATGGCAGAGAACCACCAGATTGTCTTCCGTTTTTTGGAGGAGAGCATCTTGGTTCTGTTGGGTATGGCTAGTTACATGCATTTATGTATGTGTTCGTACAGTGCATTAGTGTATGATTTGGCAGTCATGCATCTATTTTCCATTGTCATGGATGCTGTGATGTTAGCCACCTCTGTTTCTAGGACCCCAAAGTCAGATTTGGAGAAGATTTTCATGGCAGTTACCTTTATTGGGATGTGGGTGAGATGTGGATTTCCATGGTGATTAGTTTGTGGTTGGATCTAACCAGGGAGGAATTGACTATTGGAGTAGAGAAATAGTTGCCCATGTTAGTAATAACCAGGTTAAGGATGCAAAATGTGATGGAAAAATACAACTAATAAATATTTTTGAAGCATGGCTAGTAACACAATTAAGTGATTTTTACACTTCTTTGTTAATTAAGCAATTAACTGATTGCTGGGTTTCCTGAAGAACAATGCTAGTACATCCAAAGTGAACTTTAGGCAAGACATCAGTTGCAGTTCATTACAATGTTCCATTTGATCAGCGTGAATTTTCAAAGTAAATAAAGGGTAGACAGCAAATAAAACAATGGCTTTTTTATGTACAAATGATCATAAGGGCAAAATTCCTATTTTCTTACAGATACTGCTTTTTATTACATATAATAATACCTTTATACCATTGCAAAAACAAAAATAGTCTTCATTTTTGCACTCACAGTCACACTGTGACAGCCCACTCATCTACTGCCTCAAATTCTATATGTATAGCACCATCATGGAAGTTTGTATGTGTTAATAAATCTGTCCAGGACCTTTTTCAATGGGCAACTATAAAGTAAGAGAAAAACATCCCAATCAAGAAGTCTGATTTCAAAACTAATGTTGCATGTTGAGGAAAGCAGAAATATGTCTAACAGGTACATTACAATACTCTGGCTCCTTCCTCAGCAGTGATTTGATTTGCCATGTCCTGAGGACCAGTTCCTGTTGTTAGAATCTATTCTGTTCTAATCTGTCCTAATCTTGCCTCCTTTGGGGATGACACATCTGAGCCCTTCCCTGTATCTTGTGGGTAACAACAGTAAATAACTCCATGCATCCTTTTGGGGCCAAACGTTACTGGGATATGTGGGTCATGGAGCCATTCAAGTCTTACTGATAAATTCTGCCTTCAGGTTTGGCTCTATGGGGAGACCTGAGAGTCCTAGATTTTCATGAGTAAAGCCATCATAATGACCATTTTGTGGATGATCATTTTGTCCATCCCTCCTCTTAGATCACTTTGTCAAGTCCAAAAAGCTTCAGACTGTATAGTTCTAAGGACCACAGAGACATGCTAGCTCCCCCATCATAATGAGGTCATGAACCCCAGGAGGGTCTATTAAGAATTTGTTTAAAGTGATGATAATAATTTCTGTAACTTTACAGGTTACTGAAGTCTTTAGGGTTTAATTTAAGTCTGACCTTATGAATAATAATTTGTTATGGCCTGTTTCTAGGTATCAGGAGTGGTTCTACTATGTTTTCTTTAAGATTTTCTAAAACATCTGTTGAATAGTCAATGATGCTGTTCATTAAAGATTGAGATTACTAAATTCATCAGTCATCTCTTCCTTTTTTCTCTTCCTCATTAAGTATATGGTCTCACAGGAATGTTTTTCTTATTACGTATGTGGTCTCACAGTAATGTCTTCCTCATTAAATATGTTGTCACAATATCACTCCTACGAGGCAAGAAATGAACCGTTCTGTAAAACCTTGGTGTGTAGTGTAAATGCCTGCCTTTCTTAGTTTAGGACATTACACTCTTGCTTTCTGTTTTGCTTTGTTTCTATGAGACTTCTTTGGTTTACCAGCTCATGAGTTGTCATAAGCAGTATACTGTGGACAAGATTGTCATTGACTAGTATGTTGTTGTGCCATTTCATAAGCATGACAGTTTGATTATAAAGTGTTTTTTGTAAGACAAATGCACCCACTTCAGCCTTCAGAGTGGGAGTCTTCCCATGCCCCTAATCTCTATATACACTGTACCCAAGACTTCATCACCTCAGCAAAAACACAGTAGTTACGTTTTCTCTGCCTTGTGCATCCTCAGAAGTAGTAGAATTAGAGATAAGGAGTCTTGATTAAGAGAACTCTTGTTGAGGATCAGTGGGTCAAACCACATGAATAAAGTGACATTAGTTTAGCTTTAATCCATTTAGATTGCAGGCATCAGTTAGGTTGGTAAGATGGTGTGATTATCATGTTATGGATAGGTAATTCACAATCACAAATGAAAGAGGACCTATTCATAAAGGTCTAAAAAGGACATGCCTTTGTTTCTTACCTTACTGATGAGATCTTCTTAACATGTTGCATTTAATTCTGAATCATTTTGTTTCTTAAGATTATTACTTGTTTGGTCTTTCTTACTGGTTTGATTGTATATTTTCCCTGTCGTGTAATTGTATTTTATTACTCGGTCACACTATTTCCACTTTCTATAAATTTTGTTATTAATGGTACATGCTTAACATCATATTAATTAATAACATTATGGATGCACCCTGCATGATATACCTTTACCTTAAAACAGCTCTTAATTTTGTCTTTCAGAAAATGTTATTTATAGCTAGATAAGTATAATTACTTAAGTTCCAGAATATTCTGAGGTGCTTTTAGTATTAGAATTAATCTTGATTTAGGGCCTAAGCATGTTACGATTGGAAGAGTTCTCAGTAAAGCAGAAAGTATCAGGTGTAGGATGCTGGTTATCCATATTTTGTAGAAGTATGCCAGAACTACTAGTTTCTTTATTTGTGGTTTTGCAGTTATATTACAGGCTATTACTGTCAGAAAATATATGAAGGATTTTGCATAAATAATATAGCAGTAATATAATTCCTAGTCTCTATTAATCTCCATCCTCCACTGACCAATTTTCTTTTCTCACTTCCTTTCATCTGAGGGGGGTGTAGCATGGGACTCATTAGTCACAGACCATGTAACATCATCATGTGGGTAGTCTGGAGACTTTTCTTCTTCTCCCAACTCTTCTGGTCATTGGCTGTCCAATGGCTGACCAGTGAGGTACACTACCTGATAAGCTAGTTTCCCACATGGGATCATATTTCACATGCTCATTATGTCTAGCTACACTGTTATGCTGTCTTTTGTTGTTGTGATGCCAAACAATCTTACATGAAGTACTTCCCTGTGATTCGATCCAAACATGTTGATGCTATAGTAAGATGCATAACAAACCCGCCAACCTGTAATAGCAAGCCAGTCCAGCATTGACCTTTCACTCCAACAAACAGCCAGATAGTTCTTCTAACATCCAGACCTGTAAGCTGTCACATATGGATCATTGTGAGGATGTTATCCGTTTCTGTCAGTATGCCAAACTTGGCAGCATTTCTGAGTACATTTATTCAACCAGTAACCCGATAATGGCTGTCAAAGGTGCTTGTCACTGTTTCATTTACTGGTATTGTAGAATGCTTAATAAAATGTAAAACCAGTAACAGAACAGTAAAGTGAATGTGTGGGTACATATCTAGGGTTGCCACCTTTTCAAATGCCCAAAGTGGGACAATTGTGGTACAAACATCAGATTTTGCAGGCCAAAACATACCCATGGCCAGCTCACTTTTTTGCCTAAATAAAAGCTTATTTTGTAGCATTTGTTTTGGATTCGTTCTTCTAGCATTTTAGTTGGTTATTCTGTTTCTTATAACATTTAGGTGTTTCAGATACAAAATAACTGTTTTATGAAACTATTACATAAAATATAGGAAATAATTTTGCCATAATATCTCAGGGCATTTTCCATTTTTACAATGTTTTTGCAGGACACAACTGTCCAAAGAGGGACTGTCCCTCGCAAAGTGGGACAGGTGGTAATCCTAAACATATCTGGCTGTATAGAACACAAACGTGAGTGTAACTAGTGGCTGAAGTAGCAGAAACTTCCAAGATGGCTAGTGATATGCTAAATTAATTTGAACTTGAGCATTTATTTTTTAGTCTAATTTTATGGTAGCATTAAACTGGGATATCTACTAAAGCACCATAAAAAGATGCAATGTATAGTCAGATCGCAAGCTGATTTAGCAATACTCCAGTAATGCTTAACAATGTTAAATATAATGCATTATTTTGAATTTATATGTTAACATGTAATGCATGGTGCTATTTAACCAGTGATGAGTTGAAAAACACATAAAGATGAAAAAACAAGCATCAAAAGCAGAAGATAAAACCAGATGTACAGTACATTTGTTGACAAATAGGTTCATAGGTAGGTACTAGGCTATCTGCCAGAGGGCATTTATAAGCCTAGCCAGAGTGTGTCAGCTTTCGCCGCCCCATTGATTAATTAACTGATCCTCTGTCAAGCAGAGCCAATGAAGTGATCCCAGGAGTGTATTTTCTGTTACCCATCCACTCGTCAAGGTTTCTCTTGAAGAGTGTTAGTGAGGAGCTCTGCCTGATTAATTTAGAATTTTGTTCCAAAGCATGGGAAGTCTCTGTGACAGGAATCTATGCCTCCAGCATGTTCTATTTATTGCTGTGGTGAGGTTTAGCTCACTAGAGCACATGGCTCACAGTGACTTGGATTTCTTTAGATGGAGCATGTCCATCAATTCTGAGTTGGACATGGCTTTGTAAGTCAGGCAGAGATCAGCTCTGAGTAAGCGATATGCCACTAAGTACAGCCAGAGATTTTTCAGTCAGGCTGCATAGGACATATGTTTGAGGCCAGTAATCCTCTTGGTGAGGTACTTTTGTGGACTCTCCAGCTGTTGGAAGTGTCTTGTGAGGAACATCCCAAATGGGGCATTGTACTCTATGATGGGTCTAATGAGTGATGAGTAGAGGGGTACTATAAACTCTTTATTTCTCGATGCGAACCCTTTAGTAATTAGATGGGCCACATAGAAGGATTTCCTGACTACTTTGGCAATATGATTGTCAAAGGAGAGATTACTATCTACCTGGGTCCCCAGATCTCTTATTACCTCTTCTGTATTAAGGGGGCTGCCATCTATGTGGTAATTCGTGGGTGTTTTGTTTTTCCCAGATGGGATGACTATGCATTTTTTGGCATTTAGCTTGAGGCCATGACTTTGACACCAGGTGTCCGCTCAGTAAGGCCCTTTTGGAGGATGTCCATGTCAGCCGGAGAGTCAATTATCGCTCCCAGTTTGCAGTCATCATCGAACTTGGTAAGCCATAGTCCTCCTGTGTTTGTCTTTACTTCTGAGAAGTATATGCAGAACAGTAGGGATCCCAAGACCGAGCCTTGCGGGACACCACTTGTGACTGGTTTAGTGTCGGACCTGGACCCGCTATTCATACCGTTTGAGTTCTGTCTGTAAGCCAGTTGGCAACCCATCTCGTGATGTAGGGGTTTATGTACAGTATGGTGAGTTTTTCTATAATACACGAGTGGAGAATGATGTCAAAAGCCTTGGCAAAGTCAAGGTAGGCTGTGTGAACAACCTTTCCCTTGTCTATGGCCTTGGCGACAGTCTCGAAGAAGTCAACCAGGTTTAGTAGGCATGATCTTCACTTAACAAAGCCAAACTGGGTCGGGTCAAGTGTTTGCAGGTTCCCAATATCTTTGTTAATGAGTTCCATGATGATGTGCTCCATAGCCTTGCAGACCAGGCTAGTCAGGCTTATGGGGCGATAGTTACTAGGGTCAGTTGTGGCCCCTCCTTTGTGGAGTGAAATAACTGTTGCTGTGCACCATTCTATGTGCACGTAGCCTGTGGAGAGGCTGAGGTTGAACAGCGTGTTTAGGTGGGGGGGTAGTTTGTTCTGTAGCTCGTGCAAGACGCAGCCTGGGACACCATCTGGCCCCATTGACACTGTGTTTTTGGCTTTTGAAAGGGCTATTTTCACCTGTGCATCTGTGATTTCTGGGGCACTGTACTTTTCCGGTATCGTTGTGGGCCCTTTTGGGGGTGAGACGGGGGTGAAGTTTGCACTGAATCTATCTGCCAGGATGTTGGCAATATCAGTAGGTTCATTATATTTTGTTCTATTTTGCACTAGTTCAGTGCATATCTGTGACTTGCCACTTAAATTCTTAACATAGCTGAAGAAATCTTTGTGGTAATCTTTTGAATCTTTGGCTATTGTTTTTCGAAGTTAGCCTTGGATGATTTTATGAGGGACCTTAGTTTCTTACTTATACTGATCAGGGATGTCTTTCCTTCTTGGGATTTGCTTTTTTTCTGAACTAGTTTCCTCCTTCTATTGTATAGCCTGTTTATGGCAGGGGTCCACCAGACTGGTTTCCTTCTCTTAGAGGAGTGAGTCTTGGTTTTGCTAGGGATGGCACGATCCATGCATCCTTGTAGGTGCTCATAGAGTGCATTTGTAAAGGTTTCTGCATCTTGGGCAGTGTTATCATTTAGCGTGGGCACTGTGAAACCTACCACCTCTGTCTTAAGTATGGTGAGGTTTGCTTTAGAAAAGTTTTTTACTGTGTTTTCCTTAGTTGGGGGTTGTGGTGGGGTGTGGTCTTCTAGAGTGATTAGTTTATGGTCTGATCTAACCAGTGACGGGTTGACTTCTGGTGTGGAACACCTGTCGCCCATGTTTGTGATGACCAGGTCAAATATGTTTGCACCTCTGGTAGGGGAGTTTACCAGTTGATCCAGGCCATTTGAGTTAATAAATTCCAGGAAGTGCTGGACCTGGGAGTTTGTACTTGAGTAGTTTTCCCAGTTAATGTTAGGGTAATTGAAATCGCCTAATATCAGGGTGTTCAGTAGGACCTTCATGTTTTCCAGTGTCTCCAGAAAGGTGGAGTGGTGGTCCTGGGTCATGGCGGATAATCTGTAGCAGGCCACAATTTACATTGCAGATTTGCCTGATGTTAGTTACACATGGATGATCTCAGAGGTATCATGCTGCAC
This sequence comes from Protopterus annectens, assembly GCF_019279795.1. Taxonomy (NCBI): domain Eukaryota; kingdom Metazoa; phylum Chordata; order Ceratodontiformes; family Protopteridae; genus Protopterus; species Protopterus annectens. The sequence goes on from NC_056749.1 coordinate 432,570,701, forward strand.
CACTAACCTGAAGGTGTAGGTATCCTTGATGAATATGGATACACCCCCTCGTTTTGTGTTTCGGTCCATGTTCTGTGGCCGAAACATGTGGTACGAGTTGTAGCCCAGTAGTGCTGGCGTGCTCTCTGGAGCCTTGAACCAGGTTTCAGTTGTTGCACAGATGTTGATGTTCTTCATACTGAGGAGTGCTTTGAGCACGTGCGTTTTGTGATTTAAATTCTTGGTGTTGAGTAGCATAACCCTCAGTTTTTTGTTAATTGTGCTGTTTACGGAGGTGGGTTTGACTTTTGAGCCTTGACTAAAAAAGGCACTATGGGGGCAGCAAGAGCCTTGGCCAGTATTCGAAAGCCTAGGGGTGACAGGTGCAAGCCATCTCTTGTGAAGCAATGCGGCTTGTCGAGCATGTTGTCCCAGGCTGACAGACACTGGATCCCCTTTGAATGACAACAGAAGCTTAGCCAATTGTTGAAATTGATAATTTTTTCTTTATACTGAGGTATCATTCTTGATGAGGGCAGGATGCTACTCAGGGTCAGGGTCATACCAGCCTGGGCTACATGATCAGAGAGGTCTTCCATGTCTCTTTTCATGTAGTCCAGGGAGGTACATCTCAGGTCATTCACACCAACATGAACAATGACAGAGTCATATTTGTACTTGTTCTGGACTGACCTGAGTGCTTGTGTTATGTCATGGATTCTGGCTCACAACAGGCAGCTAACAGTAACCTTCTGCTTGTCCAGCCTAGTGAGTGGGACGTCAGTGTGCCTGACTATAGTGTCACCTATTACTAGTGTGTTAGGTATGTTATTTCGCCTTAAAGGGCTGTGATTGTGCGGCACACTGATTTTGTTTTATGTGTTGTCTGGTTTGTGATGGGATGTGCAAGTTGTTTGGGTGTCTGCTTTGGAGGTCTCTGATGCTTTTGCAGGTTTTTATTTAGGGCCTCCCAGTATGATTTTGTGTATATTGTGTGCATTTTTTTGCAAGTACTGGTTTAGTAGGTCTCTGTGTGGCTGGAGGTGTGGTGCATGTGTTAAACTTCTCCTCTTGACTGTCTGTTCCAGTCTTGGGTGGAGACAGCTTAGCCTCCAGTTTGGCTGTATAATTGCATCTCTCACATATGTTAGTGTTTTGTGGTAGGAGGAGAGGGTTGTCTGTGTACATGAGGCAGTTGTAACATTGCCTCAGGATACCCAGATTCACCAGCTGGACTGGAGAGTATACCTAAAACTGCCCTTTGGTCATGCCTGAATAGTAGGGTGAGCTGCTTAGTCTCTTGGTTGGTGAGGGGTGAATAAAGAACCTTGCCTTGCTGGGCAATCAAGTGTCGGGGTATATTAATGCTTGCTATTAGGTCTGAGCAAGTGCTGGGCAGTAGGATGCTTTTTGAGTGCTTATGTTGAGAGTTAGACTAGTTTCAAGGGAAAAGCTAAAGAGGAGACTTAGTGGAGCCAGGAATAATTTAACCATAGCTAACTGGCACTGCCCGGTGCACAAAACTGTGCAAACACGGTTTTTATAGCAGGGAAATGAAAGAGATAGAAATTAGCCCAAAATGGCCAATAAACTACTAACTTCTGTGCTGGAACCACTCCTCCAAGGACAGATAGGCTGCTCAAAGCTCCCCTCTCTCACAGGTGAACAGAGAAACTTCCTTCTATCCAAGTAAGGTATGGGCAACTCAGAAACTTGTAACACAGCCCTGAATTCAGCACTAGCCTAAAAAATGGATTATATTATCTTAGAAAGGCGGGAAACAAGGAATTTTTTTGTTTTTTTTTTTTGAAAAGATAAGACAAAAACAGTAAAAAATACACTTAAAACAGCTTTAAGCGACTACAAATGATCAGAAAAGGCTATCACACTTTAGTGTGTAACAACAGTTAAACAAATTATTTAAACAAAAAATGACTTTTTAAAAGTGCAGACAGTCAAATAAGTACAATATGTGAAAAAAACAAGCTTTTGATTCACAATAAATGCTGTTAAACTGGCGTTTAGGCCGAAAACAGTTAAGTACAGCAAGAAAGTACAGAAAACTGATACTTAATCACTCCAGAGTCTCTCTTCTAAGCTAGAAGGCTTGTATCAGTTTAAGGCTTTCTAGTGCTTCCCAGTAGGTTAGTTACAGGATGTAAAGATGGGAAACAAGTGCAGACATGGTCTTTTAAACCAGAAAGTTGAAAGAGATGGACAAACTGTCCAATTGGTCAATAAACTACAATTTCTGGGCCAAGAACCTCTCCTCTCATGGTAGACAGGCTACCTAGTGCTTACCACTCCCACTGATAAGCTAGAAGGCTTTCCTCCAACACAGAAAGACTTGCGGGGCTCAAAAGGATACCGACACTTCTGGATACAGCAACTCTGTATCTGGACTAGGGTATTTACAGGAAAGGTGGGAAATAAGCACAAGTGCAGCTTTTAAACCAGAAAGTTGAAAGAGATGGAAAAAACTTCCCAAACAGCCAATAGCTACAATTTCTGGGCCAGGAACCACTCCTCTTGTGGTAGATAGGCTACCTAATTCTTACCACTCCCACTGATAAGCTAGAAGGCTTCCCTCCAACACAGAAAGGCTTGGGGGCTCAGAAGCTTTCACCAAAAAGCAGTGAAAGTTGCAAGAAAATCTTTTAGATAGTACACCTGATCCTGTAAGACAAAATAAGTAAGACAATGCAGGTCTGAGTTCCATGACGTAGGCCCCTGATAAGACCATACTGGTATAAAGCAATTTTATATGACAAAGCTCTACACTGCATTAGAGAAAGCATAACAGTGTTATACTAGAACAGTAAATGAGGATGGGGATAGAATCACAAAAGCTAACATCTTGTATGCTATTCTCAGTTTCATATGCATTACATACTGGTGACTTGACACAGGTCTGTTTTGTTCTTTTTCTACTCTGCGATATCCCTACATCTAATACAAGGGTCAGGTAATCATATGTTTAAAATGTACACAGACAAGTGAAATAGAAACAGTAACTTAGGAATACATCTCAAAGATGTGAAGTAAATCCTTATTACTCTTAAGAAAATGTGCTAATGTAAATTTATTCAAGTCACGGCTAGACATTTAATTGAGAGAGAAAATCCAGACCTGGATTAACAATACTCAAGTCTTCTTCCATGCATAAGATTCTGGCTCTAATCTTAATCAGTTATGACGAACATCTGATCATAGGATCAAAAAACGAAATGAATGGCAAGACACTGCTATGGAAAAATCTTCTTCTTTAATAAAACAATAAAATCCAAGTGGTGAGCGCTTTCGGGTACAACAACCCTTCATCAGACAATTAAAACAAAAGAAACTCCACAATTTAAATCTTTAAGCAACCAATCAACATTCAATACACTACCCGCCTTTTTTGTAGGGCAGGTTTTAAAGGCACAACATCATTTAAACCTGGATGTCTATGTGATGACAGTGTAATGATCCACTTTGTCTCAAGTGTTTCTGTAAGTAGTTTAATATCTCCCCCTCTAATACCTAATTTCACATTTACAATAGCCTTAAACAAGAATGTATGTGTTGGATTCTCCTCTAAGTGTCTGTATAGGGCATTATGCTGGTCCTTGTTCCTGATGGAACTTAGATGTTGTAGTATTCTAACCTTCAGCATATTATTTGTCATCCCTACATAAAATACAGAACATTGTGAACACTCAGCTAGGTATACCACATTAGCTGTTCTACATGTGGCTCTAGCTTTAAACTGAAAGTGTTGTCCATTCAGTGGATGTACAAAAGTGGAGGTCTTATTGATGCTGTTACAAGCCTTACAAAAACCACATGGTACTGTTCCTGGTTTATCCATAAAAGGTCTCCGTGGACACAGATTTTCTCTACAAAGCAAATCCTTCAGATTTGTGTTGCCTATAGCCAAAATTGTCTAGGGCCCAACAAATCATGTAACCTGGCATCACTCCTCAATATATTCCAGTTTTACCTACTATATTCTTTATATCGTTAATATTGCTACTATATGTAAAGTATAACCTATTATCATTGGATCTCCTATATTGCTGTATGGCATCCTCGTTGGTCCTACTTTGTCTCAGCCAGGGCTTATAACTACTTATTCTTTTCTTTGAGCTGGAATCCACTACCCTATTAACCATTTTCTCATCATAGCCTCTCTGATTAAAGCATGTTTTCAACCCCTCTATCTCTCTCTTATATTGTTCATCTTCCAGGCACAGCCTAGATGTTCTACATACCTGGCCCTGTACAATATTGGGAAACATGAACCTGGGGTGCATGCTATCAAAACATAATAGATGATTCCTCCAGCAATCTTTTCTAAATAAACTAGAAGAAAATCCTAGCTGAGTACGTTCTATCCTTACATCAAGAAAATCTATCTTTACTTTAGAATGTGTTAAACTAAATCTAAAGAATGTAGTCGTGGAGTGAAGATACTCTATAAAACTATAAAGCATATCTTCAGTTCCCTGCCAAAATATAAAAACATCGTCCACAAAGCGCGTGTAGGCTCCAATATACTGCATCCAATCTTTATTATTAAATATAACCTCTCTCTCCCAAAAGAAAAGGACCAAATTAGCATAAGTGTTGGCACAGGGGGTGCCCATGGCTACCCCCTGTGCCTGCCTATATGCTTGTTGGCCCCCTATGAATACATTATTCTCCAGGACTAAAGATAGTAAGGTGGTAACCAGTTTCACTTTATACTGTTCCTCACCCATGTCTAATAATATATGTTCTATAGCTTGTATGCCATAACTGTTGCTAATCACAGTAAAAAGACTTTGAACATCAAGAGTAACCATTATAGTTTGGTTATACTCAGTCTTTTGTTCAAATTCACTCACTACTTGTAAAAAACCTCTAGTATCCTGTAATATAGTTGATATTCTTTCTACAAATGGTCTTAGGATAAATTCAAGCCATATAGATATGTTTTCAGTGACCCACCCTCGACCCGAAACAATGGGTCTAAAGGGTGGGTCACTGAATGATTTATGTATCTTCGGTAATGCCTTGAATATGGGAGTGGTTGCCTTTTCTATCATCAAGAACCTGAGTAAATCATCATCAATCATCATTTCAAAGTTAAGCTTCTTTAGCTCTTTATGTACCCCCTCAATTATTCTTACTATTGTGGCAGGATTGATAGGAATATAAGTAACTTTATCAGACAACAAAGCTTGCAGTTTGAAATTATACTCCCCTGTATCCATAACCACAACGGCCCCTCCTTTATCTGCCTTTTTAATAACTATATCCTGTTTGTTAGATAGTGACCTCAAAGCTGCCTGTTGTTCTCTAGTAAGGTTAAAAAACTTGTTGAATTCCCCTTTTTTAAAATAGTTCATCAAGTCTCTCTCACAGCTATTTATAAACAGGTTCATCGCTGGGGTGAAAGGCGGTACATAAGTGCTAGGTTTTTTCAACGTTTTAACAGCACTTGCATCAGCTAAGTTATTAATATCATTGTTGTACATACATCTAAGCGCCAAACCCTACAAAACAACATAATGTCCATAATAATTTCGTTAAACGCTGGCCCTCCCAGGCACAAAAGTCAAACCTTTATTGAGAACAAATAGTTCATCCTCATTTAGAGTATATGCTGATAAATTGTGTACCATACCAATAAAATTATGATCAGTCAATCCAGGACCTTCCGCCTCTTGTTCGGATCCCTCCCCTCAATGACCTCTTCCAAGCTCCTCGTTTTCTCACCGGAGCTGGTAGCCTCTCGAAAAAATGTTGCCGCCCTTGCAACATTTTAGGTCGTGCTCCCTGCTCTCTAAATTCATCCGATAAAGGTTCAGTTGAAGTGTTTGTTGCTAGCACCGTGGAAACAAGTTCATCAACTGATGCAGACAAATTTGCCTTATGTACATGTTTATTAACCGATGAACTATCCTGTAGGTCATCCCCTTTATTTGAAATTTCTGCTTGTGGTATTGTCGGTGCCTCAGGAGTAGTTTGTATCGCTCCTACGGTAGATGGCTCCTTATGTTCCCTTCCCATATTTCCTGCATACTGTCGTCTAACAGCTTTACCGGGCGCACTTGCGTGAGCTGTGGACAAGGACCCCTTGTTTCTCGGCCAGACAAAGATATTGCCTGACGAGAAATCCTCAAAGTCTCGTTTAAGCTTACTTATTTTGTGACTCCGTAGCTTCTCGTTGTTATCCATGAGGTCACAATGTAAAGTATTAAGTTTGGTAAGATGATCGCTCTCTTTAAAATCAGTTGCCAGTTTATTTTGTAGTACTTCCACTTCCTTTTGCAGCCCCAACATCTCCGGAGCAAAAAACTTGTTAATCAAGTCCATGTACTTGAAGCTAGTTTCAATGTTTAGTGCTTGCCATTGTGCTAATAACTCAGGGTATCGATCACCCTGAGTTGGCATGCACAGAATTCTCATACCCCGTGGTATGATTCCATACTGCTGACAAGCCTCAAAGTGGAAGGTCTGCCATTTCAGTCTCTGTAACCTTCCAGCCTTGAAGCTCAAATCACGTAATAAGTCGTCAAATCTCTTATCCGTTGCAACTGGAACTTTGCTAACCTCAAGTTCTGTTCTCTTGACTATAAAGCCAAGATCAAGCAAAGGATTCTTTTGGCACATATAATCAAAAGTCTTAATAGACGGAACAGCTCTTTGGTGTTCTTCACAGTGGTTCCCTTTATTCAATAAAACACCTTGCAGTTCTCCCTCCATAGCCTGCTGGGCACAATAGAACACAAACTTGCAACAGTCAATAAAAAAGAAAGTTCAGTGCTCCAGCCAAAGTCTTACCAAGCAAAAACAAAATAGCAGCAAAAAAACGAAATGAATGGCAAGACACTGCTATGGAAAAATCTTCTTCTTTAATAAAACAATAAAATCCAAGTGGTGAGCACTTTCGGGTACAACAACCCTTCATCAGACAATTAAAACAAAAGAAACTCCACAATTTAAATCTTTAAGCAACCAATCAACATTCAATACACTACCCGCCTTTTTTGTAGGGCAGTATAAAGTGAAATTGGTTACTACCTTACTATCTTTAGTCCTGGAGAATAATGTATTCATAGGGGGCCAACAAGCATATAGGCAGGCACAGGGGGTAGCCATGGGCACCCCCTGTGCCAACACTTATGCTAATTTGGTCCTTTTCTTTTGGGAGAGAGAGGTTATATTTAATAATAAAGATTGGATGCAGTATATTGGAGCCTACACGCGCTTTGTGGACGATGTTTTTATATTTTGGCAGGGAACTGAAGATATGCTTTATAGTTTTATAGAGTATCTTCACTCCACGACTACATTCTTTAGATTTAGTTTAACACATTCTAAAGTAAAGATAGATTTTCTAGATGTAAGGATAGAACGTACTCAGCTAGGATTTTCTTCTAGTTTATTTAGAAAAGATTGCTGGAGGAATCATCTATTGTGTTTTGATAGCATGCACCCCAGGTTCATGTTTCCCAATATTGTACAGGGCCAGGTATGTAGAACATCTAGGTTGTGCCTGGAAGATGAACAATATAAGAGAGAGATAGAGGGGTTGAAAACATGCTTTAATCAGAGAGGCTATGATGAGAAAATGGTTAATAGGGTAGTGGATTCCAGCTCAAAGAAAAGAATAAGTAGTTATAAGCCCTGGCTGAGACAAAGTAGGACCAACGAGGATGCCATACAGCAATATAGGAGATCCAATGATAATAGGTTATACTTTACATATAGTAGCAATATTAACGATATAAAGAATATAGTAGGTAAAAACTGGAATATATTGAGGAGTGATGCCAGGTTACATGATTTGTTGGGCCCTAGACCGAATTTTGGCTATAGACGCAACACAAATCTGAAGGATTTGCTTTGTAGAGAAAAATCTGTGTCCACACGGAGACCTTTTATGGATAAACCAGGAACAGTACCATGTGGTTTTTGTAAGGCTTGTAACAGCATCAATAAGACCTCCACTTTTGTACATCCACTGAATGGACAACACTTTCAGTTTAAAGCTAGAGCCACATGTAGAACAGCTAATGTGGTATACCTAGCTGAGTGTTCACAATGTTCTGTATTTTATGTAGGGATGACAAATAATATGCTGAAGGTTAGAATACTACAACATCTAAGTTCCATCAGGAACAAGGACCAGCATAATGCCCTATATAGACACTTAGAGGAGAATCCAACACATACATTCTTGTTTAAGGCTATTGTAAATGTGAAATTAGGTATTAGAGGGGGAGATATTAAACTACTTACAGAAACACTTGAGACAAAGTGGATCATTACACTGTCATCACATAGACATCCAGGTTTAAATGATGTTGTGCCTTTAAAACCTGCCCTACAAAAAAGGCGGGTAGTGTATTGAATGTTGATTGGTTGCTTAAAGATTTAAATTGTTTCTTTTGTTTTAATTGTCTGATGAAGGGTTGTTGTACCCGAAAGCGCTCACCACTTGGATTTTATTGTTTTATTAAAGAAGAAGATTTTTCCATAGCAGTGTCTTGCCATTCATTTCGTTTTTTTGCTGCTATTTTGTTTTTGCTTGGTAAGACTTTGGCTGGAGCACTGAACTTTCTTTTTTATTGACTGTTGCAAGTTTGTGTTCTATTGTGCCCAGCAGGCTATGGAGGGAGAACTGCAAGGTGTTTTATTGAATAAAGGGAACCACTGTGAAGAACACCAAAGAGCTGTTCCGTCTATTAAGACTTTTGATTATATGTGCCAAAAGAATCCTTTGCTTGATCTTGGCTTTATAGTCAAGAGAACAGAACTTGAGGTTAGCAAAGTTCCAGTTGCAACGGATAAGAGATTTGACGACCTATTACGTGATTTGAGCTTCAAGGCTGGAAGGTTACAGAGACTGAAATGGCAGACCTTCCACTTTGAGGCTTGTCAGCAGTATGGAATCATACCACGGGGTATGAGAATTCTGTGCATGCCAACTCAGGGTGATCGATACCCTGAGTTATTAGCACAATGGCAAGCACTGAACATTGAAACTAGCTTCAAGTACATGGACTTGATCAACAAGTTTTTTGCTCCGGAGATGTTGGGGCTGCAAAAGGAAGTGGAAGTACTACAAAATAAACTGGCAACTGATTTTAAAGAGAGCGATCATCTTACCAAACTTAATACTTTACATTGTGACCTCATGGATAACAACGAGAAGCTACGGAGTCACAAAATAAGTAAGCTTAAACGAGACTTTGAGGATTTCTCGTCAGGCAATATCTTTGTCTGGCCGAGAAATAAGGGGTCCTTGTCCATAGCTCACGCAAGTGCGCAAGCAGTTAGACGACAGTATGCAGGAAATATGGGAAGGGAACATAAGGAGCCATCTACCGTAGGAGCGATACAAACTACTCCTGAGGCACCGACAATACCACAAGCAGAAATTTCAAATAAAGGGGATGACCTACAGGATAGTTCATCGGTTAATAAACATGTACATAAGGCAAATTTGTCTGCATCAGTTGATGAACTTGTTTCCACGGTGCTAGCAACAAACACTTCAACTGAACCTTTATCGGATGAATTTAGAGAGCAGGGAGCACGACCTAAAATGTTGCAAGGGCGGCAACATTTTTTCGAGAGGCTACCAGCTCCGGTGAGAAAACGAGGAGCTTGGAAGAGGTCATTGAGCGAGGGGAGGGATCCGAACAAGAGGCGGAAGGTCCTGGATTGACTGATCATAATTTTATTGGTATGGTACACAATTTATCAGCATATACTCTAAATGAGGATGAACTATTTGTTCTCAATAAAGGTTTGACTTTTGTGCCTGGGAGGGCCAGCGTTTTTAACGAAATTATTATGGACATTATGTTGTTTTGTAGGGGTTTGGCGCTTAGATGTATGTACAACAATGATATTAATAACTTAGCTGATGCAAGTGCTGTTAAAACGTTGAAAAAACCTAGCACTTATGTACCGCCTTTCACCCCAGCGATGAACCTGTTTATAAATAGCTGTGAGAGAGACTTGATGAACTATTTTAAAAAAGGGGAATTCAACAAGTTTTTTAACCTTACTAGAGAACAACAGGCAGCTTTGAGGTCACTATCTAACAAACAGGATATAGTTATTAAAAAGGCAGATAAAGGAGGGGCCGTTGTGGTTATGGATACAGGGGAGTATAATTTCAAACTGCAAGCTTTGTTGTCTGATAAAGTTACTTATATTCCTATCAATCCAACCACAATAGTAAGAATAATTGAGGGGGTACATAAAGAGCTAAAGAAGCTTAACTTTGAAATGATGATTGATGATGATTTACTCAGGTTCTTGATGATAGAGAAGGCAACCACTCCTATATTCAAGGCACTACCGAAGATACACAAATCATCCAGTGACCCGCCCTTTAGACCCATTGTCTCGGGTCGAGGGTGGGTCACTGAAAACATATCTATATGGCTTGAATTTATCCTAAGACCATTTGTAGAAAGAATATCAACTATATTACAGGATACTAGAGGTTTTTTACAAGTAGTGAGTGAATTTGAACAAAAGACTGAGTATAACCAAACTATAATGGTTACTCTTGATGTTCAAAGTCTTTTTACTGTGATTAGCAACAGTTATGGCATACAAGCTATAGAACATATATTATTAGACATGGGTGAGGAACAGTATAAAGTGAAACTGGTTACCACCTTACTATCTTTAGTCCTGGAGAATAATGTATTCATAGGGGGCCAACAAGCATATAGGCAGGCACAGGGGGTAGCCATGGGCACCCCCTGTGCCAACACTTATGCTAATTTGGTCCTTTTCTTTTGGGAGAGAGAGGTTATATTTAATAATAAAGATTGGATGCAGTATATTGGAGCCTACACGCGCTTTGTGGACGATGTTTTTATATTTTGGCAGGGAACTGAAGATATGCTTTATAGTTTTATAGAGTATCTTCACTCCACGACTACATTCTTTAGATTTAGTTTAACACATTCTAAAGTAAAGATAGATTTTCTAGATGTAAGGATAGAACGTACTCAGCTAGGATTTTCTTCTAGTTTATTTAGAAAAGATTGCTGGAGGAATCATCTATTGTGTTTTGATAGCATGCACCCCAGGTTCATGTTTCCCAATATTGTACAGGGCCAGGTATGTAGAACATCTAGGTTGTGCCTGGAAGATGAACAATATAAGAGAGAGATAGAGGTTGAAAACATGCTTTAATCAGAGAGGCTATGATGAGAAAATGGTTAATAGGGTAGTGGATTCCAGCTCAAAGAAAAGAATAAGTAGTTATAAGCCCTGGCTGAGACAAAGTAGGACCAACGAGGATGCCATACAGCAATATAGGAGATCCAATGATAATAGGTTATACTTTACATATAGTAGCAATATTAACGATATAAAGAATATAGTAGGTAAAAACTGGAATATATTGAGGAGTGATGCCAGGTTACATGATTTGTTGGGCCCTAGACCGAATTTTGGCTATAGACGCAACACAAATCTGAAGGATTTGCTTTGTAGAGAAAAATCTGTGTCCACACGGAGACCTTTTATGGATAAACCAGGAACAGTACCATGTGGTTTTTGTAAGGCTTGTAACAGCATCAATAAGACCTCCACTTTTGTACATCCACTGAATGGACAACACTTTCAGTTTAAAGCTAGAGCCACATGTAGAACAGCTAATGTGGTATACCTAGCTGAGTGTTCACAATGTTCTGTATTTTATGTAGGGATGACAAATAATATGCTGAAGGTTAGAATACTACAACATCTAAGTTCCATCAGGAACAAGGACCAGCATAATGCCCTATACAGACACTTAGAGGAGAATCCAACACATACATTCTTGTTTAAGGCTATTGTAAATGTGAAATTAGGTATTAGAGGGGGAGATATTAAACTACTTATAGAAACACTTGAGACAAAGTGGATCATTACACTGTCATCACATAGACATCCAGGTTTAAATGATGTTGTGCCTTTAAAACCTGCCCTACAAAAAAGGCGGGTAGTGTATTGAATGTTGATTGGTTGCTTAAAGATTTAAATTGTGGAGTTTCTTTTGTTTTAATTGTCTGATGAAGGGTTGTTGTACCCGAAAGCGCTCACCACTTGGATTTTATTGTTTTATTAAAGAAGAAGATTTTTCCATAGCAGTGTCTTGCCATTCATTTCGTTTTTTTGCTGTTATTTTGTTTTTGCTTGGTAAGACTTTGGCTGGAGCACTGAACTTTCTTTTTTATTGACTGATCATAGGATGTTAGGCAACTGTTAATAGATAGTACTGATTACATGGTAATTACCTTCCAACCATCAACCATGGGACATTTACCTATGACTGGCGTTGTTTTCCCAGTCATTGAATTGCTAGTATTAGTCAACTTAATATGTTTCAAAAACAAGTTAACTACTTTTTAAAACAATATGTTGTATTCAGTTGCTCTTTGTATCTCTACAGTGAGTTGCAGTGGTGACATCTACTTGCAGTGTGATCCATTTGCATCATTATTTATTGACTAATTTGATTTTACATTTGTTAAATAGGTACTACGTCTGATCTAAGGAGCATTTTCAGTTATGATCCAGGCCACACAACAAAGAAAATGTGCATGACAGTAAAGCAATGTCTTTCGGCTTTTCCCAGTTAGGGGTTACCACACGGATCACAGTAAATAATATTTGTCAATGAACATTTCATTGATTGACTGTGCTAGAAATATTTATATAGTATAGCAAAATATGAATAAAACACTAAAGAATAAAATATGTATATTTTTTCAAGTGAGAAGCAATGCAAAGATTCTTTGACACAATAAGTATGCAGATATTGCTGATGAGTTGTGTACTATTTAGAAACCTTAGTAGAAAGTCAGGGAAGATAATGGGATGTATAATAGGGAGTTTAATATGTAGAGTGTGTTACTGACGGCACTGGGAAAGGATCTGTAGTAAATTTAACCACAGAAGTACTTAATTCTTATGTAGCACAACACCCATGCCAAACTAAAGAAGCACGAAATAGAATTTTAGCATCTTTACCTATGTTTGAGGTTCACTGCTACCATAGTGAGACAAGATAATTAATTACAACCCTGATATCACAGATAGAAAAGGAAACATTAAACAAACAGAACCTACAATATGAAGGAAAGTTATCATCAAGTGTCTAGAAGCTAACACAGTTATAGTATTTTATTAATTTTGCTATTCTGTTATGAAATACCCATAAGCAGTCTCAACGAAGATAGGACCTGGAGCTGATAGGAACTCTTTTTCCTACCATTACATGTCAATAATGAAGCTTCTGTCTGTCATATGAGTAAAGTCAGGCAAAAAGTTTTGATCAGGCATGGATGTATTCAAAACATCATAGGTTCATAGGTTCATAGGTTGGTACTAGGCTATCGGCCCTAGTGCCTATACAAGCCTAGCCACAACTAACATAAGTCATGAATAGAGAGTTCATTCATGATTTTTTATATCTTATATCTGCTTGTTCATTCTGATACTCCACAATTGTTTATTCTTTTGCAAGTCAAATTGCTCGAGACAAAACAGTCTGATAGGACTGCATAGGTTTTCCTTATGCCTAATACATACTTAACACATGTTTTTACACAGTAGCTGCTGGAAATAAAGCAGTTTTCAGATAAGTACAGAAGTCTGTTACTTTTCAAGACTATGTTCTCCTTATCTCATACAACTTTCATTGCATTCTGCAATCAATTCCATTTTCTGAGTAGTACAAATATCAGTGCAGGGAGAGATTAATAATTCTGCAATAGTGCTAATAAAACTCTTAATAGTGTTAACTTTAACTATGCCAAATGCATGCAGTGCCAGCCTCAGCTGTAAAGCAAAATCATAAATATTAGTGTGTCATTCCACAGTCATTTTCTGCTTACGAGGAGTTCAAACCACATGTAAAGGCAAAGTGTGTGCAACAATATTTGATATATATATATATATATATATATATATATATATATATATATATATATATATATATATATATATTACTAGATAGATACAGATAGATATACATAAGCACATATATTCATTAAGATTTACATTAAGATAATGAAGCCAGCTATTTCTTATATGTTCACTATGTACAGTATTGAGGAGTCTAAAAGGTTAATATTGCTATCAGTGAAGAGGATGTCTGGCACAATAGTCTGCATGTTTGAAATAATCACATGTTGTCTATTTGGTCAAAAGGACCTTCAGCTTATTTCTAAATAGCATGATATACTTTAGAGTTCTTAGTTCTATAAGTATTGCGTTCTATAAGGCAGGGTAAATTTTCAGAAGGCTTGTCTATGCATTCTAAGGTAAAGTTAAGTCTTGCCATTTGTGTGGGATCATGAATTCTTAGGTCATAGTTTGTGTTAAGGACAATAAAAATACTTATAAGAGATGATTATATTGTTTGCTCAGTGATTTAAATGTTAATTCGATTGTAGAAAGGTGTTTCTAGCTGTGGTTGGAAATCACTTAGTTTTTGTTATACACTGATATTAAGTGGGCTCTGGTAAATTAATATATCTTATCATTTTGTTTTCAGTAGGTTTTAGTAAATTAGTATTGTGTGAAGAGAGAAGTGTTATGATAGGTAGTGTATACTTTAGTCTGGGTAATAGGACATTTATTGCAGTTGTCTTTCTTGTTTCAGTGGTGAAAGTTGTGCTGTTTTATTGGAGAATTTAAGAGTTCATTTAATAGTGTTTGACTGGAGCTTGATATGTAAAGAAAAAGATTTTGTCCTAATTCTATGCCAAGATACTTTGGTTGTGGGATGTCTGGTATGGAATTCCCAGTAGGGTCTTTAATAACAAGTGAGGGTGACACATGTTTTTTAATTGTAACAAAATATTTTTGTGAATTAATAGCCAGCTTTTTTGAGCCATACTACTGTTTGTTCTTGTAATAACATTATTGTCTGAGTACTTGAAATGTGTAGCAGATCCCATGGGGGTGTATAAATGAAAGTAAGACTCATTGTAGGCCAAGCACAGATCCATATGGAATTTCTTTTGTAATGCAACAAATGTGTGTGAGTGATCTAGCACTTATTACATGAATGTTTTGTTCAGTAGACAGTTCCTGAACAATGAAAGTATATCTTTTGAAAGTCTACAGTCAGAAAGCTTCTGTAATGGAAGGGGATAGTCTCTTGTCTCAAAGGCATTCTTGAGGTCCAAAAATATTTTGCCTGTACACGTCTTTGCCCATATTTGTTACAATTTGATTGATAAATTAACACATGGCATTAGCTGTTCTATATTTGGATCTACAACCATGCTGTATATTGGTTAGAATGCCATATTTCTGTAGATTCTGTGATCTGGTCAAACAGACTTTTTTCTGGGACAGGGGAAAGTGGACACATATTTGCTGTTGGTCTGTAGTATGTTGCATGTGATGGTGTAAGAACCTTATGATGATGTATGATTGTGACATGTTTGAAACTCTAAGGGTATATGATAGCGGTATGGGGTATATTAAAATATGTGTAAGTGGTTTTGTGATTGAACTTCCTATTTTCAAGAATTTGGGGTGTAATAAATGTACAAAAGAGTTTTAGATGGTCTGTTTTGCCTAGTTGTTCCATTGCTAATTTACTGTTGATAGATTTGAAATGAAAGGAGGACCCCCAGCATGGAAATAATCTGAAAGGATAGGTAATGCAGTATTCTTAAATAGTAATATTGTAGGCAAAAGTGGGGAAAAGGTGTTTTTAATGTCATGTAGCATTTTCATATATATTTTGCTTAATTTAGTATCCTTAAGCAGTGATTGGTATTTATAGTT